>NC_135889.1:15937844-16193076 GCF_964194155.1 Cetorhinus maximus
GTTTAATGGCATGCTCCTGCTCTGGTTTCTGATGTTCTGATGACTGCTGGGTATGAGTTGTGATTGATAAAGATTGTAGTTTGGTGAGTGATAGATGCGCTCACTGACCCTGGCCACTCGTGTGAGGTCATGGAACTTCTTATGGTGCTGCATCGGGTCCGTAGGGCTTGAGTCCTGGCATTCACCTTCACTGACATCTGCTCCGATGGCCTTTTTTAAGCTTGTGGCTGGATGGCCTTCTGGTCCCCCCTGCAGATATCGAACAGCTCTCCTCCTCTCCACTTCCTTCAACAAGGTCGCCAACACAGCATCCAAAAACCTTGGAGCTCGCACTCTCCCACTTTGTGCCATTATTCAACGTTGTAAGGGTCAGAGTCACTTCCTGTACTATTCTCAGCACCTGCTCCAGTTACAAGGCTCCCCCCTTTCCCACCTTAAAGGAGGCACGGGCTAGCTTGAACTGGTCCTAGTCATTCACAATATTGGCCTCTGCTCAGGCGTCCAGCCAATCAACAGCACTGTTAACACCGGCCAATGGTTGAAATGCTGCAGTCAACAGGCCCGGGTTACTCACACATCACGATTCCCCTGCCCCACTGGGAGGCGAGGAAGGTGCTATAGAATTTGGCCATCTCTGAACTCCTAACTTTCGAATGCTTATGCCTACATGGTTGAAGGGGCTACTCCTGGCCTTATGTCCTTTCTGATGTCTCTATGCTGCCTCCTTTGTTCCTTCCTATGTACTTTCCTAAGTCCCTTGAAATTTATTTTGCGCCTCAGTTCCTTCCTAAATTATACTGTCCACTTTCGCCCTGTTATAAGTACACAATCGCTCAAGAACTGAAATACTCTCTAAACCAGAAGTAAACCGGTGAAAGAAACCTTGTTCGAATCGTTTTGAGGTCTGAACGAAGTTTTTTTTTAAATTCGATTGCTCTCACTCTCACAAATACAGAAATAGACTTACAGTGTTCTAATCTGAATCTTAGAAAACGTGGAATATTGGGTCCTTGTCTTGTGGGCTCTCTTTTTAAAAACAAAATCACTCCCGCTGACTGCAGTCTCCGAGGACCGGGATTTAAGACAGTCGGTAGTGGTTGCACAACTCCTTACCGTTCTTGCACACGGGGCAGCACTGCTCGGGCTCGTAGACTGGATTGACGCACTCCGGGACTGCACAATCAGCGACCACGCAGTGCACCTCGCTGCTGGCTTCACACCGGCACCACTCACAGGGAGACGGCTGAAACAACCACACAGGTTTTTTTTTTATTCAATCGTGTAGCCAGCAAAGCTCTTCCCGATAGAGCTGGCTTCAAAAGCATTACGTAGGAAAGGCATTTATATTTGCACAGTTAATAGCATCACCCTTCCTCCCACCCCCCTCCCAATAAAAACAACAGATAAATAAGCCAGAGAGCGGAAGAGCCTTTAAAATAACTGCAGTTGAGTTAGTGATTGGGACTCGTCCTAACAGGAATTAATTTAGCTCCTTACTGTCCTGCCCGGTGAATCTGATTCATTTGTGTTTAATTTGTGTAATGTCATTCGTGAGGCTTTAAGAAAATCCATAAATCTGCCAGGTTTCCTCTTTGTGATAAACCAAGGTCCAGAAGAGAGTGTATTTACATCACTAACCATAGCGCAAAAAGTGGGAACATTGCAATTTATAAAATTAAAATATAAGGGCGACAGCCACGGAATCCTTGATATTAAAGTGAGCCCACTTTAACAAACACAACTGAAATAAATCTTATCTGTGATTCATCGTCAGTATTCACAATAAACCCTCTTTGAAATCAGTGTTTGCAGTCAGTTCTGGCTTTAAGCTCTCGAGTATGAAACAAAGCCACGTTTTAGCCGAGGCAGATGCTGAATGATGTACACAGCTGTGGCTGCAGTGCTCCTACCTTGAATTCTTCCAGCACTTTGTAGGTTTTTGCACGGTATTCACAAAAGTTTTTCACTTCTTTACATTCGGGACAGCAGCCGTTGTGCTCGACCTTACTGCACTTGGGGTGGATTTTGGGGCACTCGGGCTGGTCACACACTGGGCCATCCTCTGTGCACACGCACGGGCAGTTCAAATGGCCCGGGAAAAAGCGCTCGCCCAGTTTGTACACAAAACCACTGTCGTCCACGCAGCCTTTGCCTCGGTAGTCGTCAAAGTCCATGTCATTGTTGCCTAGCCCCAGCGTGTTGTCACCTTCCAGGTCATCGTCCTGATCGACGGCAGCCGGGCTGAGGAGGACCGGGGTCATGAGGAGGAGGACGCACGCTGCCTGGAGCCCAGGAGCCATAGTCCACAAGTGCCTCTCCTTGGCTATCAGCTCCTGCTCTGGACCGGGCTACGGCTGCCCATAGACTCCAGACTGGAAAACAACAAAGTAAAATAACAAGTTTAAGAGAAAGACTTGCATTTAAACAACGCCTATCACGACACCCCAATGCGTCTTACAGTCGCTGAAGTGCTTTATTAAGCTGTTGTAATGTAGGAAAGGCGGCAGCCAATTTATGCACAGCAAGCTCCCATAAACAGTCATGCGGTAAATTATCAATTTTTTCTGGTGTTGGATAAATATTGGTTAGGACACCAGGAGAAACAACCGTTCTTCTCACAAATAGTGCCATCTTTTATATCCACCTGAGAGGACGGGTGCACCTCCGGCATTGCAGCACCCTCCCAGCACTGCACTGGAGTGTAGACCTGGATTCTGCGTTTGAGTCTCTGGAACGGAGCTTGAACCCCACAGCCTTGCAACTTAGGGGCAAGAATGCTACCCACTAAACCCGGCTGACACCGAAGTAGCTGCAACTCAAACACACAGCACGGAGAGACACAGGGAAAACTTTAAACCGGGAAGCACAAACTCATTCTGCAGATGCAATATGACAAACGTGTAAAACTTTAACAAAAAAAAAAGCGCGTGGGGTACAAAATTAAGGACAGAAGTCGCCGTTTGTGCTGACGCGGAATCTCATTCTCCTCAGGAACTGAAATGACCTTTAGTCTTCCGGGATGCGGTGTTACACCAAACACATAGCAGTGTTAACCGTTCAGTCATACTCACCGTCTGATTTACAACGTTTCCGTACCATTAATTATAACCTGGGGTGGCAAGTGAATAAAGGCAAGGTGACTGGACCGTGGTTACATCTAGTGTTTGTGACCAGTTCGTCGAAATTAACTCTATTTTCAAACGTTTGCATCCCACTGAACGGGAGGCTAGAAAATGGGAGCAAAATTGACACCAGTTGCAAGCATGCCGCATTTTCTTCCTGCAACTTCGTGCGGATAAATAACATGGGGTTGGTCAGTTAATGAAACCATGCATCCCACAGCAGGGTGAGACCTCACAGTGCAATAACAATGACAATGTGTAGAGGAAAAAAAAAATAGACGGTACCTCGTCCGAATCAACTATGAGTGCGATGGTCTCTTGCAAGATGATTTGTGGTCAATTGACACTTGTTTACGCAGAGCGCATCTTCAATGAAGGCGAAGGGGTCGCTAAACAGTAGCTCCCGAACGCACACATCTTTAATCACCTGAACATCCCCTCCGCCTTCCCTCTTCCCAGCGCGAATAGCAATCCCTGTAACAATAAAGTTGCCGTTTTAAAGGTTCGGTAGAAAGCGACGGTCGGTGCCGGGCCAACCGCGAGAAAACGCCTTGTGGAGACTGGCTGCTGTAAGTGTGTCCAAGGCGATGCGGGATCCCACCGGAGACTCTAACAGCTCCTTCATGTTCACACTACGCTCCCGATTCCTTCTGGTTGGAATAGCTCGAACTGTTCAGGCTTGGTGAGCATCACCTTTATAAAATACAGAAAATCCACTTTCGGCACCAAGGAGAGCGCTCAAAGCCAATGCGTTCTTGCCGCTGTGTTGCTCTGAGTACTCTCGCCCTGGGTACACCGCTGTCTATATCTTTAATGCAAAGGCCACAATGCAAACAGGCGAGTGGTCTATCAAGTACCATCCGGCAAACATCCCTAAACTGGTCGCTCAGCGAGGCAATGCTAATTTATGTCTATCAATTGAAGCTTGTCCTCAGGTCTCAGAAATAGTCAAAATTGTTCGGGTTTCGTCACTGCAGTACATCCCCATTGGTCTTATTCGCCTTGCCCGCTGTGGGATTGCTGCTTTCTCCGACCAGCTCCCTGCTCTGACTCGGCTGTACTTGCTTTGCTGGCGGTAGCTCTGATTTATCCAGTCGACTCGAGGTTATGTTGCTAGCTTGGCTAAGAGTCCTCTAAAAGGTACATTGGCCAGGAAGTTTCCAGGCATGCAGTACGTCTGCGTTGTCATTAGGCGTCATTGTCAAGCAAGCAACTATATATCTCGATCAGACAAAAGGAGCGATGGATAGTCCAGCACCACCCCCACACCCCCGTACCTCCTACATAATGCGTACAGGTCAGGATCATTTCAAATGCAGCAGTGTAACACAGAAAAATATCAACACTTACTACACCGCAGATTCTTTATTGAAACAATCCCATTTGGCGAATTCTTCATTGAATCTTGCAGCACAGCGGAAGGCTACTCGGCCCATCATGCCAGTGCATAGTCCCACACCAACTCCCTTCTGAAAGTTATTATTGAATCTGCCTCCGGCCCCTTTCGGGTAGTGTAACTTGAACAGTATTAGATACCTGTGGCTAGATAGCAGGGCAACAAGGCCAAAGCTATGTTATCTGTTTTTGCATCAATGAAATCAATCAGCTCCTTCCAACTAACGGGGACACTAAACCTGTGGAGCAGCTGCTTTTTGATGTTTGGAGGAACACCACTGGCACTTTGAGATACAAACTTCATTTCCTTGAAATAAACACCTAGTCGATTTTAAACACAGCAATTTATTAAGTAACGAAAGTTGAACAAGGTTGATAAAAGCAAAATTGAACAAGGCTGATTGTTGCAAACCACAGATACAAAGTTTAGGAGAACTCGCCATTTTATTATCCAATTTTTCTACAGAAATAAATCTGATCAATTACGGTAAGAGTCAAACACACATCTCAAACGGAAAACAATGTAGAATCAATGTTAGGTTATTCTGACTATTGCTTCAAGTCCAGAGGCGGGCAGTACCGTCAGAGCCTCCTGACACCACGTATTCACCCTTGTGATCAAACAGCACACATTGCACGGCATCGTCATGTCCCGTTAGACTATGCAACTGGCCCGACGGCAGATCCAATATCTTCACAGTCCCATCGTTGCTGGCCATGACCACCAGATGACCTGGGAGGGAACAAAAAAAAACACGAAAAATATAGAACCATTAACCAAATGAAAGGGGCATCGCTATCACGGCAACAGGACAGTGCTATTAGTGAGCGAGACCACCAGTGGCTTTTGGGGGGAAAAAAGCTGCAGATACCCGCTTACACCCACCCACCCCTCAGCCATGTGTAGTTTCTCGCAAAATAGCTCATTAAATCATTTGTGATAATATGTACCCATGAAAAGGTCACGCGGTGTCAAGAGTGTCCTGATGTGGAAATCGCATCAGCAGCTCGGATGTTTTTGTTTTAATTTCTTATTGCGAATATGATCAAAATCGACAGGGATTTGAATTAATGAACTTGCTGTGTTTGGACAGCAAACACTATATCATAAGGTGGAAACTCGGCTTTGGTGTTCAGTGCACCAATAATGCGCAGTACGAGGGAGAAACCATACTTCTTTCTGTAATGTGTTTGTTTGTCCTTTAGAAAAAGATGTTAAAGACTTTAGAGTGGGTACAGAGCAGGTTTACTCGAATGGTATAGCAGGGATGCGGGATTTAGTTACATGCAGAGGCTAGAGATGCTGGGGCTGTTCCCCTCAAAGCATAGAAGGTGCGGGGAACTTGACTAGAGGTGTTCAAAATCATGAAACGTTTGAAAGAGTAACTAAGGAAAAACTGGCAGAAGGATTGGGAACCAAAGGTCAGAGTTTAAACACGAATGGTACAAGAACCGGAGGTTAGATGAGAAGTTGTTTTAGACAGCGAGTTGTTTTGATCTGTCATGCACTGCCAGAAAGGTTGGTGGAAGCATAGTCAATGGTAACTTTCAAAAAGGAATTGAATAAAAACTTGATGGGAAAAAAAAAACATTTCAGGGTTATGGGAAGGAGTAGGGGAGCAGGGAAGGAGCAGGGGAGCAGGGACTGATTCAATAGCTCTTTCAAAGACCCAGCACAGGTGGGATGGAACAAATGATTCCATAGCTCCAGCATTCCATTGAATCCTTGGAACTTCTATTTGAGCTCAGCCGAAAAAGGTGGATGCTTAGAGCTGGTCTGTATTCCCTTGGGTACAGAAGATCAATGCCGTAATCTAATTGAAGTGTTTAAGATGATTAAAGGAGTTTATAGGTTGATGGAGGGAAACTATTTCCTCTGATGGAGGAGCCCAAAAGAAAAGGATAACCTTAAAATTAGAGGTAGACCATTTAGGGGTGATGTCAGGAAGCTTGTCTTAACAGAAGGGGAACGTGGTGCCGTGGAAATGTCACTAGGTTTGTAATCCAGAAGTCCTCATAAATGCTGTGGAGACATGGGTTCAAATGGCAGCTGGTGGAATTTAAATTCAACGAACTAATACATGTGGAATGAATGAAACTAGTCTCAGTAAATTGAGACCATGTTTGTTTTGTATCTTCATATGGAATAACAGGCTGATTATCAGCTATTGAACCACATCATGAACACTCCTTTTGTGACCAACAAGTTGTGGGACTTCAACCTGGAGCTTCTGGTTCAGAGGCAGGGGCGCTACGTACTGAGCCACAAGATCTCCAGAAAGGTGACCATGAAACTACCAGGTATCGGAAATCTAAAATTGTCTTCCACAAATAGCTGTTGAGGCTGGGGGTCAATTGAAAATTTCAAAACTGAGATTGATAGATTTTTGTTGGGTAAGGATATTATGGGATAGATGAATAGATGTCAGATACATATCAAACATAATCCAATTGATTAGTGGAACAGGCTGGAGGGGCTGAATGGACTATTCCTATACCTGTGCCAATAAAATGAGCTAAGGCCTGAAGATTTTCCCTGTAGAGTTGAATTCAATGTGGCCCATTTGGTACCATTTATTTATATATTGTTGCCGTGACTTTTTTGCATAGAGGAAGGAGTTCTTCTCTCACTTTTTGCCTTGACAGAGGCAGGTTGTGTAATTGGGCCTCAGAGATTGCTCCTGGGAAACCACTCAGGCACTGTTACATAGAACCAGCACCAGTCAAGTGGGCCAGAGTGCATGGACCTTTATTTACATAGATGCAGCCATGTGGAACGAAACATGGACAGCTAATGCACTCCATTGTCTTGTAGAAGAAGGTTAGGTCAGTTAATACCGTTCTTGTTAATGAAGAACGCAAACCAGAGTCAACGGTCCCAAGTTGACCCCAAATCAGCAAATCCCTTTCTCATACTTATTTTATTTATTTTGGGTTTCAGTGAACTGCTTTTTTGCAATGCTCAGAACCAGCAATGGAGGTAGCGTATTGCCATCGTGCAGGATATAGATTGTACACTGTCTGTAAATCAGCCAGCTTTACACCGTTTAATAAAACCCCACATACCGCCGGTTCTCCCAATCATTTTGTTTGACATTAATAATTGAAATCCTTTTCAATTCCTTTTAATATTGTTTTGGCTTCCTTTAATAGGGAGTGGATCTTTCTCACCAGAATTCAGAAGGCTAATGTTCCTCTGCTTATGAATTAAATGTTATAATGATGAGCTGCACTGAACAAAAAAATCGATGAATTCATTTCAAGGCACAATATGGGGGTCCATGTATATAAATAAGGCTGTAGGTGTGGGCTAGCATGTATTGCAACTCATAATCCAATCCCATTTGAGCAGCAACGTGTCTGGTATAGTTTCGGTCGAGTTGAAGTGCATTGTGATGACACCAAGGAATCAATACGAATAATAATCTGGGAAGCAGATTTAAAATATCAAAGACACTTGAGACTGCAAGAAAGACTGTAAGCTGTGACTGACCTTCTCTATGTAAATGTGACCAGGGAATTGTCCTGCTCAACTGACACTAAATTGCTCTCAATACAGTGATTTTGGCTGCAAACAACATAAATAATGGAAGGGGTTGGGGTATAACACATAAACTTTAATCAATCCCCTCCCCTTTATCAATGGACAGCACAATTGAGACAGCCAGAGAAATACATGAGATACATACTTTAGATTGAAAAAGATTTATACAGTAATTGCCATGAATATTCCAGTGCCTTTGCAAGAAGTGTATTTTGTCGTCTGCAGTTAAGTGTGATAAATTCACACTGTTTACCAGCCTTTAATAGCTAGCTAGCTTCTTCAGCCAGAACAAAGCCTGACGCAGCACCAGCTACTGGATAGATGGGGGTGTCCAATGCAGCAGGTGCTAGTATTTATTACAGATCCTGTTGAAGGCTTCACATTGAGTTTCTAGGTGCTCTTTGTTCTCGATAGCAACAGTCTGAGGAACAGACACTGCCCCGCCATCCCAGGAACATAAACACACCATCCGCACCAAACAAATGTTCCTTCGAAGCAAATATAGGGTTCACATCTGTACACAAGGATTGAATGTGCGACAACTAAGAACATTTGGTAAAAGAAACAGATACAAGAATCACTGTGATATACTGTGGTCTATCGCAAGGCAGTGTATCTGCCCACATACTTCACCAGTCGATAAAATAGTTTCATTATAAGCAGGCAAAGCACAGGAAGGTCAACTTAATGCTGCGGAAGAGGAATTGATTTTAATCGAAAAGTGATCCTACCAGGGTTGTAAAACTACATTCAGATAATAGAATGACTCATTACACTTGATCTTAAATGCTACCATAAGATTAAAAAGACCTACCCTCTCTTGTCGGATTGTGACTAAACATTTCAATATTAAAGTGCACTTTCAGTCCTCATTTCAAAACAAAATGGCTAGAATTTGAAAATGGTAAAATGTTTTAAAATTACACCAAAAAACTCTGCTTGATTTATATCTTCTGATGGAGCTGGTGCAGGAACTGGAAATTCACTCTCCTGCCCCACCCCTACTTTAGGGCAGGGGCTGCCTTTCCACAATTAGCACACACAAGCCTTCTCTGCTCTATCTCAAAAAATACCTTTGTAGAAGTCAACCTTGATTCTGTGGCAGCACTTCACTTCTGAGCCAGAGGATTGTGAGATCAAGCCAGCAGCCCGATAAGCAGGCAGATGCTTCAGTGCAATGCTGAGGGAGTACTACACCATTGGAGGTGCTGTCTCTTGGATGAGAGGCTGTATCTAGGCCTCATCTGACCTCTCAATTGATGTAAAAGATCCCTCAGTAGTGTTTTGAAGAAGAGCAGTGTGGTTCTCTCAGTGTATTGATCTACATTAACCCTCGATCAATATCACCAGATTATCTGGTCGTTTAGCTTATTGCTGCTTGGGGATTCTTGCTATGTACGAATTACGCTGGTATGCTTTGCCAAATATGAACAGTGCCCGCACTTCAAAGTAAGTAATCGGCTGTGATGTGCTTGGGAAGCGCTATATAAATACAAGTCCTTTCTTTCTTACCTCTAAGAGGAATAGTCATCAACAGCGTGACTATATTGACAAAATGCATGCCATTCTTAATGACAGGTCCAAATTCGTATCCACATGACCACCCAGCCCTGCTCGAAAGCAATTTACAAAAATGTTTGTTTGATGTGTGTAAGAGTAACGAGCTGCCTTGTGGTGTATGTGACAGGATTCATCTCCGTGGTTCACTACATCCATGTAAATATGGGGTGCCCAAGACACAAAAGTGATATTTCATTACGCTCTATCTTATCTATGACTGATTCTGTACAAAGTGAATTGGCCAAATTGTTAAGTGAGTTGCTACAACCAGTTCTGAGTATGTTTTCCTTCACCATTGAAAAGACTATTTGCAACCTGTATATTGAGAGTAATGTTGTGTCTTTGTACTCATTTGACATTACAAGCCTATTCACTAATCTGCCGCCCAAGGAAGCCATAGACATTTGCACCATGTCACTATATCATGACAATCTAGATGCACCACCATTCTCTGAATCTGTATTTATTGAACTTATGAACTTAGCAATTCACCCAGTTGAGTTCAGCTTTAATGACCCAATAAATAGCATTGCTATGGGATTCCCTCCAGGCCCAGCTCAAGCTAACATTCTTGTTGGTTTCCACGAGAAACGCGTTTTTGATGGAACAACCCCTAACCTCCTAATTCCTTGCATATTTCTGAAATGTTACTGATACATTTGCTATTTTTGAATCTGCAGCTGCATGTAAGAATTTCCTTACACACCTTAATGCGCTGCATCACATGCTCAAATTCACTTTTGAAATAGAGCAATCAAATGAGCTCCCTCTTCTCAATGTGCTAGTTGAGAAACCTGCTAATGGGTTCTCTACTAGTGTCTACTGCAAGCCTACCTTCACTGGCCAATATTCGTGCTGGGATTCCTACAGCTCTGTGTGTTATAAGGCTGGCGTTATCGGCAATCTCATAAATAGGGTCTGAGCAATTTGCTCGCTGTGCACGCTTGACACTGAAATAGGAATCATCATAGCGATCCTGTGCTACTCTGATCAGATCATTGCTTGATGTGTATCACGCATACTCATGAATGGTCAGGAGGCTACCACTTTTGGATCTGAAAAGTGCCTCAAGTCTACCTCAAGAAAAGTCTACCTCAAATTACCCTGGAAGGTGTCTCAAAAATTTGAACAACAGGTGAAGCTAGACATTTCACACTGTAACCATGCAGTACCCACATGAGTGGTATTTTCCACTAGCAGGATGCTGCAGTCAAGCCAAAAAGACATTCTGCCTACCATACAGATGAGTAATGCAGTATGTGAATTTCAATGCTGGTGTTATATCAGGTATGTAGGCCCTATGTCACAAAGACTGATGGGTTGTATCAAACAGCATTTCCTTTAGGCTGTTTGCAATAGGCAGAGTACTGACCTTAGTCAACCAGCCCACGGTCATAAAGCTTAGACATAATGTTTAATGTTAGACATGATTCTGCAATTAGACAGCATTTGCTGAACAATCCCAAGTGTGCTAATAATTCCCTGGTGCATTCTCCATGGAAATGCTTCAATCAATCAGAGTCGACTTCCCAACCAATCAGCATCCTTTTTTATGCAGTATAAGTTGTTGCTCACTTTGAAATTTGGCATTCTTGTGCCTGTCCTGATGAGTGCAAGACGAAAAACTTCAACAGCATATTGCTTTTTTCAGCAATACACAAGTTATATTGTGTTTGGTGAGGCACTTCACTAATGTATCTGACTCAGAATCATATCACTGTCATTTGGCAACAATAGATGCAGCCACATGGTCCCAGCTGTTATGGTCCAGATACTTAAATTCAATTCATTAGTGTGTGACAGGCTTTTATAGCTCAAACTTCAAAGATGATTGATTTTCTAAAGTGATAAGCTAGATTACATGGGGCATTGGCAAACATGGCCTGCACTTGTCAAAGGATAAATTATTGACAGCTTATGTCCTAAAAGATAATAAAGTGATTAGTCTGGAATCTACCATCTGCATTCCTTGTGTCAGGTGAATGCCCTTGCCCTTTTATTCTTTAAGGTTGATGTTCCTTCTGGGCCTTTTTGAGAACATACTGAGCCAAAGGTGTTTGGAAAAAGTATCTGATCCATCATCCTGACACCATGCTCAGCCTCTTTACTGTAGAAATCATTGAGTACTGTAGGCAGCAATTCAATTCTTCAGCTCTTCCAAGATTTCTTCAGTTTCCTACATTACAACTGTGACCACACTTCAAAAGTACTTCATCAGCTATGAAGCGCATTGGAACATCCTGAGGTTGTGAAAGGAGCTGGATCAATGCTAGTTCTTCCCTTTTTATAACTGAAAATGGTAAGAAATTGGAAAAGTTGCCAATTGCACACTGTTAATCTAGCGCTCTGGCCTCCTGTGTGTTTTAGATCCACTCCCAGAGTGTTTGAGAGAAATACCCTTGATAAAGCATGGATGTAAGAAATGAAGGGATGATGTCCTTATTAAATCTTAAGAAATTAATTGATCACCATCCCTGTTCTCACTAATTCAGCAGTCTGCCAGAGCTGACACAGACACAGAACAGCATGGTCAGGATTTTTCACAAGGCTTGTTATCTCTGCCAAGGACATAACCCTAAGCACAGGCCTTTGTGTAGGCATTTCTGAGCCTCATAAGATTGAACCTCATATCCACATATCTAAAACAAACTATCTGAAAGAACATAGCAAGATGCCCATATAAGAGATAGGCTAAGGATGACCTCATTGCCTAGGAGCTGGAATAGGAGGGGTTCAACTTGGATACCCATCCACTGGAGTTGGACAACTGAATGGGAAGGTACGATTGAACGAGTAAGGTATCCATCAGCCCTAAAAATAACATTTCTAAACAGACGGCCCAGGAAGAAAGATCATGTTGGGCAGGGGGAAATGTCCCTCCAAGCGGATCCATGCTAGCTCTGGCTTAATGCTTCTAGCCAGCGGGAGAGGGGACCAAATGAGAATAGCTAAGGAGTTCAAACTACTTTGCCTCACCCATCTAAAGTCCATCCGATCCAGGACCTGTAAACCAGTTATGGGTCATATGTCTACTTTTTCTGAATTTGAATTGCGGTTTCTTAATAAACCACTTGTAACTCCTCGACTCTTGAATAATCTGTGATCCCTGGGATGCAATCTTACATGGAGAAATGGTATAGATCTCCACATGAAAACCATTTTCTATGTGCAGTATATTGGGAAAATTTTTTTTCAATAAGCAGTTTTCCTATTGGGTTTATTACCAAGGGACAAATGCAAATTTTCTTCAAAGTAAATATCACAATACTGCAGCTTAAGTGGCATTTAGAACTCAAATGACAAGGCAATAATAGAGGAGACCGATAATGTCATTCCTGTCTGTACATAAGGAATATATCAACCATAAAGATACCAAAGCCCTAAAAACTAAAGCATACACAATTTAGAATTGATTAAATGCTTATATCTTTATAAAAGCTTGTTGAAGTACAATTTTACCTAAAAGAAATTACATACTTTTTGTATACATACTGTTCGTTGCTATACTGTTTACTGCAAATATTCTGAGCCTAAGGCACTCTTAAGTCAGAAATGAAGCAAAACACTAAATGCTTGTTCAACAAAATAAAATGAACAAATAAAATAACACATTACATTATGAAAGCAGTTCTGAAAAGGGGCTGCACTGGAATCATCAAACTGTATCATCTCTTTTTACACTCTGATAGAGCTGCTGTGTATTTCCAACAAATTCTGTTTTTATTTGCAATTTCTCTTGTACTTCTAATTTTATGATTAGGGTTCACTCATTCCAGTAGATTTGAACTCATTGTAGATGTATTATAATACTGACCCTGGTTTCCTAACCATCCATTATTTCATAGGGTGACTATGCCTCATAGTTTGGTATCACGGTGCAAACATATCTTTCATCACCCCAGGGTAGGTATTATTACAATTAGCATATTTTGTTTGTTATTGAGTTTGAAACAGCCCTTTCCAAATCCATTTGGACAAACTCTAAACAGGCTGAAGCTCTTTGCTCTAGAGAAGAGAAGACTGAATGGTGACCTGATAGAAAAAAGGGAAAAAACAAGGATTGCATTTATATAGCAAAAACAGAAAATGCTGGAAAAACTCAGCAGGTCGAGCAACATCCCCCAATAGGGCATCTGTTACTTGTTCATGTTGTTCTTTCACACAGTGCTTACCCTTGTTCTGCTATTATCACATTCTGCTTTCTTACTTTTATGCCACTATCAGCACCTTTTTTTTAGCCCTTACCACTACCATTAACACTCCCTTTGTCCTTTTGTTCATGACATCTTTGTCAATCGCTCCTTTGTCCCACCTATCACTGACCTTCTATCCAGCTTCACCTGCTCCCACTTAAACAGTATAAATTTCGTCCCATTTCTACTTCTCTTTAGTTCTGACGAAGAGTCATGCGGATTCAAAACGTTAACCCTGTTTCTCTCTCCACAGATGCTACCAGACCTCCTGAGTTTTTCCAGCATTTACTGTTCTTGTTTCAGATTTCCAGCATCCGCAGCATATTGCTTTTATGCTTGCATTTATATAACATCTTTCACAACCTCAGGACATCCCAAAACATCTTACAGTCAATGAAATACTTTTGGAGTATATTCACTATTGAAAAGTAGGAAATGCAAATGACAACAGATGTACAGCAAGATCCCACAAATAGCACTTAATCTGATAACAGCAGATAGCAGATTATGTTTTCAGTGATATCGATTGAGGGAAAAATGTTGGGGAGAACCCCCCAGTCATCTTCAAAATAATGACATCAGGTCAACCTGTATGGGCAGACAGGGTCTTGATTTAAAGTCTCATCATGATGGGTTTCGTTAGGGTTGATGTAGAGAAGATGTTTCCGTTTCTGGGAGAGTACAAAACTAGGGCCCATGAATATAAGATAATCACTACTAAATCTAATAAGGAGTTTAGGAGAAATTTCTTTATCCAGAGAGTGCTGGGAATGTAGAACTTGCTACCACATGGACTAGTTGGGGTGATTACCACAGATGCATGTAAAGGGAAGTTAGATAAGTACATGGGCTGTTTTGCTACTTGGTGTATCTTATGCATCACTAAATAATGGGAAGGAGATAGAGGAGTAGATTTGCAGGGAAATAGCTGAAAGGTGCATGAGCTATCGTGTAGTGATAATAGGAGATCTTAACTACCCCAATGCTGAACGGGCAGAGATTGTCTTAAGGGCAAAAAGGGGGAGGAATTTATGAAGAATGTTCAGGAGAACTTTCTTGATCAGTATGTTTCCTGTCTAATGGGGAAGCGCTGGTTCTAGTCCAGGGGAATGAAATGGGTCAAGTGGCAAATGTCATGGTGGGGAAACATCTTGGGAATAGCGATCAGAGCATCATAGTGGGTCTCAAACCCATGACTTCTACCACCTAAAAGGACTAGGGCAGCAGATGCAAGGGAACACCACCACTTGCAAGTTCCTCTCCAAGCCACAAATCTTCCTGATTTGGAACTATATCGCTGTTCCTTTACTGCCACTAAATCCTGGAACTCCCTAACAGCACTGCTGGTGCACCTGAACCACATGGACTGAAGCAGATCAATGCGGAAATCTTGAAGTTGCGATCTGTCACTTAGGGTCCAACACAGGCTGTGCTGTGTTCCCCCTGAGCGGGAAATCACTGAAATCAGCGAGAATTTGAACTTTCTCACCCACTCATCACCTTTTGAGATCCCTTAAAATGTTACACGTTGTGCAGTTAAATGTAACTGGGTTTCCATGGAAACGTGATTAATAAAATTTGACAAACAACAGAACAGGCCATGAAAAAATAATCTTACAATCATAGAGTAATATTAAATGATAAACCAGTAGATTTTTTCAGCTAATTTTTAAAAAATAATTTCTTAAAGAAATTGGTTAAAATTCTTTAACTTTCACTTCCGCCCCCCTGTGTATATGTCCAATCCTTTAATTTCCTCTGTAGAAATTTTTTTTAAAAAGTGGTTTTATTTTAATGCTTTTAGTTTCCTGGTTTGGGAGGGTCTGTAAAAATCCTTTAATGTGATTGGCTACTTGGATAACCTGATGACGTCACTCTAACTCCACACTATGAGTGTCCAGTAAAGAATGCTGTAATCAGCTGCAGTATCACTGCACAGCACTAGAATTGAAATTCACACCAGGGGGATCACATGATCGCTCAGCGCAACTAATTTCGTAGGGAGAGGCGAGTGCCTTTGCTTTGCCACTGATTGCAAAGTCTGGCCCAATATATGTTAAATTATACAATGGGTATTTTAAAGGGGGTGCAAGAAGGGAGAAACCTGGGAGCGCTGCACACAAATCTTTGAAGGTAGCAGGACAGGTTAATGAAGCAGTTGAAAAAGCAAACAGAATCCTGGGCTTTATAAATGGAGGTGCAGTGAATAAAAGTTAGGAAGTTATGCTAAACCTATATAATACACTGGTTTATCCCCAGCTCGGGTAATCTATCCAATTCTGGCCACCACGCTTTAGGAAGGCTTGAAAGCTTTGGAGAGGGTTTAAAAGAGATTTACTAGAATGGCTCCAGAGATGAACATTTACAGTTATGGGATAGAATGGAGAAGCAGAGGTTGCTCTATGTAAATGGACAGAAGTGTTTGTCTTTCTGCAGGCTGTAAAGGGTCTGAAGTACAACATTCTGACAGTTTCAGTGAAATAGATTTTGACTTTGAGTGACAACATAAAACCAGTGACAGCAAATCGGCAGCCTGTTTTAAAAGGAATTTTATTTTCTTTCTATTGAGAATAGGGAGAGATTTATATGGGAAATTTTCTGTCACCTGTTCCACACTAGCACGCAGAGTCAAAATCTACCACACAGTGTTTCTGTTCCAAAACTAGCCAGACTTAAATTTTTTAAATGGGAAAAACAGGTGAAGAACATAAGAAGTTAAAGACACGACTTCTTCCAGATGGGCAACAAATGCCAGCCTTGCCAGTGATGCCCACATCCCATGGAAGAATAAAGGAAAAAAATATCTGGTGAGGCAGTAGCTCTTCAAGGGTTGCAGCTCACCGTGAAAGGGGAAGTCACATTGGTGGCAGGAAAACGGGTTATGGTTAAAAACTCAGTTTGTGGTTCAGTTTACAAGAGCGTTTACTGGGTTCACAGCCCAGTTGCATTTTTGGATAATTACAGATTGGGAAGTCCGAAGACACACATGAATGTAATGATTGCTTTTGGAAGTGACGAGCACTGGTCACCCAAGAGAATACTTGCAACAATCACAAAAATGAAGGTGACACTCCTTAAAGTACACCTGCATTCCTATTCTTGCAAACTGCTTTAGTTTGCTTCTCCTGCTGCATGAATGAGACAGGCATTTGCCGCTCCCCAGAAAGGAGGAAGAGAAGCTAGAAGTCATGCTAGCTTTGAGGATTATACTCTGAGGAAAGCCTTACATGAGCCTAACAAGAAACATTAGGAAACTCATTACAGTTCTCATTTCTGTAACAATCAAAAATTCAAGAGCTGTGTTCATGGAGGCTGAAAGCTGAAGCTACCTGTTAACTTATTTAAACTTTCCTGTGGTGCCAATTACCATGACAACCAACAGAATTACAACAAGGCTCATACTAAAACATGGGTGCCCAAAGTCTTCAACAACAATTGCACCATCTGGATCATTTGGGGACATTACGTCGTGCCCCAATGCTTCATGCGCTTGTCCATAAACTTATATATAGTGGGATCTGTAATTGGCACTTACCTGCTGTTTAATGTCCAAACTGCAAGGTACAGAATTTTTGCTAAAAGTTAGCTTAGCCACTTCTAACTTTGGACGTATTAGCAAATGGGAAAAAAAGCAGCCTGCTCGGATAACCCCATACCACAGACTTTTATCTGCTGATTAAAACACAGGAACAGATATAGCACAGATAAAGGTCACAACTTTGGACATTGAACTCAGCAAGATAACAAAGAAGTCAGAAGTCACAAGCCATAACACTAAATCTACTAATTTAGTGTTGATCAGGCTCGCCTTGAAACTGTATAAAAAGAATGAACTGTGCTATTGTTAGGAAAGGCAGAAGAAAAGGAAAAATAAATTTGATACACACTCCCAGGCTCTGCTCCAGAACAGATGGTATGGTCACCCTGTGTTCTGAACCATAGGCCAGTTGTGAGTATTGCCTAGATGTCTTGCTTATTGTCATCTGGCAGTGAAAGAAAGTGCTTAGTAATTTTCATACCAGTTTCTGTGCTTGTTGACTTCAATCAAGTTTAGAACTACTAGCTTTTATCTTAGAACTAATAATACCCGGTTATTTCCCAAAACACTGGGTGGAATCTGATCTGCACACCATGGGGAAGTTGAGAACCCATTGTAAATTTAAGTAGGCTTAACCATGGCTCTTCAACTCAACCATGGTATTAGCATCCCACTTCTGGATTTCCTGGCGAATCACAGAGTGTGGATATGAAGCCATCCTGCACTCTGTCAAGGAAGACTATTTTTAAAGGGATTCCAGTAGGGATGAGAACGGCTACAGGGAAGCTTGCTGCTGAAGCATTCTGAAAGTAAGTGAATGAAAGCAAAAAGGGGAAGACTGCCTTCCACCTTATTTCTCTGGCTCTTCCCTGGTGGTCATGCTGGAAGCAGTAAGGGGACAAGAGAGAACCCCTCTTCTGCTGGTTGGGAGGAAAAAGTCAGCCAGCCAAATGAAATGGGTGTGGCTGGAAATAGCAGAGGCTGTGAGCAACAGGAAGGTGGTGCCCAGGACATGGATTTAGTGCCACACAAGGTTTAATGAGCTTGTCATGTCCAAAACGATAGGTGTCATTCCAGTTTTAGGTGGCATCCATCACTCTCTGACTTCCTGAGCATTCTCCTGCACATTACTCCTCCAACCGACATATCTTGCAGTTTTACACATTCCTTTCTCTCCAGGCCCTTCCTCAAATCTTCCTCTGAACAGACAACACTCACACTCACCTTTATCCTATTGCCTTTCGCATCCATAACTTACAGTTAGCCTCCTCAAACATTGCCATTTCCATCCAGCCAGGTGTGCAGTTGCAGACACACTGCCATGTCTGGATCCTCTTCCTCCCTGGATGTCAATCGTTTTGCACCTTCCTCTTGCTGTAGCTCCAATCCTCTCTGCAGTGCAATGTTGTGAAGGGCATAGCAGATCACAATAATTATGGAGACCCTTAGTGAGGCATATACCTTCAGATCCATACAAGCACCTGAACTGTATCTTGATTGGTTTGATCTATATTGCCCTTGTGATGATGTGGCTCCTGCTGTATCTTTCCTTTGGGTCCCTGCTAGAGCTCTTTACAGGAGTCTGCAGCCAGGCCCCCAGAGAGTGGCCCTCGTTTCCCAGGAGTCAGCCACTGAGGCTGTGTGTGGAGAAGAGAAAACCTGTGGGGATGTGACTGCTGCAGAATGAATAAGTCATAGCAACTCCCTGAATGCCTATCACAAACATGCATGCTCACCTTCTGGTGATCTCCTGCACCTGTGAGAATCCAGTCACTGTGGCGAAGCCGGCAGACCCTCTGTGTCTGACTGGCCTCGTCAATAGCAAAGTTCACATTATCGCAGCCTTACAAAGCAAGGCATTGGTGGCCTCGGATGATGCATCTTTGAGCAGCCGATTGTGAAATCCTGCAGATGATATCACCAGATCGCTGGAAGTAGCTGGAGGTGAAGAATTCAGGGCTGTGATGACCATGGGGGCCATGGAAATGTGTGCCCACCCAGTCCTCTTGGAAGGAGGTCTTGTTCTAGGAGGCTGCAGATATCAGCAATAACCTGCCAAGAAAGTCTGAGCCTCCTGAGACACTGTTGCTCCGTCATGTTCAGGATGTTCACCCTCTGCCTGTATATCCTGTACTTACAAACATACAAACAGATGAAATAGGAGCAGAAGTAGACCATTTGGCCCATCGAGCCTGCTCTGCCATTAAATAAGATCTGTTTGCATTACTAATTCCTCACTGGCATCAAGACCCGATAACCTTTGTTTCCCTTGCCTAACAAGAATCTATCTACCTCCATCTTAAAGATATTCAATGACTCCACCTCCACCGCCTTCTGAGGCAGAGAGTTCCAATGTCGCACAACCCTCTGAGAGAAAAAACTTGTCCTCATCTCTGTCCTAAAAGGGGGACACCTAATTTTAGTTCAATTATGTCTGAACTCACCCACAAGAGGGAACATCCTTGTCAAGACCATTCAGGATCTTCTATACTTCAATCAAGTCATCCCTCACTCTTCTAAACTCCAGTGGAAACAAGCCCAGTCTGTCTAACCTTTCCTCATAAGACCTCCCACAAGCCGCAGCTCTGTGTTCACCCACTCTGTCCTGGGGGGTGGCATGTGGCTTTGGAGAAGGCAGTTCCTGGTGCTGTTGTTGCTGCTGCTCTCGGTGTGTCTCCTGGTACTGCTGCTGTTCTGGCTGTTCCTCCTACTCCTCACTAGCGGTCCATGTACTGCTGCATAAGCTGCTGCCATGCTTGTACTTGCAGGATTAGTTATGAGAATCTGAAATCACTATTTTGGGGGTCAGTTTCAACTTTTCGGAACCACTTTCAACTGCTTTGGCATATACTCACCTTCATCTCAGCTTCCTTGTTGTCAGGCCTGGCATAGAGGGCTTTGTTGATCTGCTTGATGCAGTTGTGCAGAATCAGAGATGTCTCCTGGAACAGCCCGAAAGGAGCCTGAGGCAAAAAGGTTAAGCGCAGTGGTGACGTTGACAACCACAGGTCACCTAGTCTAGAGGGCAACAAACTCTGATGCAGGAGGCTGCATAAATCAATGACAATCCTCCTAGGGAAGCACAGCCTCCTGATGTGGTGCTCCTCAGTCACAGCCGGGAAATAATTCTTGTCCTATACACATATGGGCTGATATAAGGCCTTCTACAAGCAGCACCTCACAAGCTGTACCCTAACAGATCCTGCTGCTGCTCTGCTTGTTTGTAGAGGCTGCTGCAGCTCTTCTTCCATGCGCAGTATTGAAATAGAAGTACACCTGTGATAAATTGTTTGAGCTTAAAAAGTTCTATAGCACTCAGCTAAATGTACCCTGTCAGGAAACAAGAACCACTGTTGCTCATTACTGGGAAGCACTGAACAAATGGACAGAATTTAGAGTCCACGTACACTCATTTGTTTAAAACACTTCCTCGCAATTTCTTCATAGGGCAGTGCACTGTACAGCACTATGATCTGACTGCCTGTAGCTTACTGTCCCTTTAAATCCAGTTTCTAGTCATGTCTATCAGTTTGTGAAACTAATCGCAGAAAGTTTAACTCAGCAGATTTGCTGTTGGGCGAACTTCTTAGCTGACCAGCTAAAATTACATATTGGTCTTAACCCCAATTTACATTTGGTAATGAGGCACTCACTTATTTTTGATCGGTGTGTTTGGTGGAAGAGTCCGGTCCCAAGATAAAATGGAGGTTAATGGGTTTTCAGCTGGAATGGGCCAGCAAGTCGAAGTCTGCTATTTTAACTACTCAAACGGCTTGTTCCTTAAGGGTGGATTGGGTTAAAACCAGGGCCAAAATTTCGAATTGGGATGCTCTGCAGGTGGAAGATTATCAATGTACCTCATTTTCATACTCAGGGTGGGTGGCAGGTCCATCAGGAATAGACCTCAGGTGGAATCGTTCCAGATTTGCACTAAGTGTGGTAGTGGGCGGGTAAATTGACATTTTACCTGCCAGCCGTGGTGGTGGGTTGTCGTGCCATAACATCCCAAACCCACCGTATTACTTATACATTCCCGGGAAACACACCGTTTCCATGGTGGGTGGGCTCTCATTCTCCCGACCGTCATCACCTCACCACTTCATCACGCTGGGCGCAAATTTAAAGTCCAGCTGTGCGCACACACCTCACTGCTTCTAGTCCGCGACTACTGGAGGGAAGATGTTCACAAAAGGCAAAAAGACTGATGTGTCACTGGAATGCTATTTGGATGCTGTGGAGACCCACTGTGATGTCCTCTACCCCCACTTTGGCTGCAGGATGGGCAGATCACCAATCCAGTGTGGCAGGCGATGGCAGCGGTGATCAGTGCCAATGCTGAACAGAAGAGGTTGGCCATCCAATGCAGATGGAGGATGAATGATCTCATCCATGCAGCCAGGGTATGGCAACCATCTCATCACTCTAAACTCAAACACTCAAGTCCATCAAACATTCACTGGCATCTCACTCACTGCCAGCTCAAGGGACATCACCACCCATTCTCACACACATACCCTCACATGTCCATCTAGCCTCATCTCCACTGGAGACTGCCTCCTCAGCCCTCAACATCTTGATGCTACTTGCATAGGTCAACATATGCCCCCATACACACCCTGGGATGCCCTCCTTTCCCAGTGCAGCTCTCATCCTGCAGCCTCTTCCCTTGCCTGAGGCCACTTCTCCCCCTTCCCCAAGCAAGACCTTGCCCTGTAGCCATTGAAAAGCCTCCCACATCTGGCTGATCTGGTAGGTAGAGACATGCCCATGAGCTGCCCTAAAAGTGATGTGGTGCTGCCTGTGAAGCCTGGCACTGATGGCTGCAAGTGCTGACCGAAACAAGATCGGCAAACAAACCTTGAAGCCCTGAATGGAGTGCAGCCCGCCAGGTCCACATCACTTATGTGCTGTTGTGAAACACGTCGGCGTGTTTTCCTGTATGGGCGGATGATCCAGCAGTGGGGAGGGATGGGGCTGGCAGGCTGGCTTAATAATGATATGCTGATGTATTACAATGAGGCTCCCCATGTCCGAGGCTGAGCATACGATTGCAAACTGGTTTCATGCCGCCGTGAAGCCAATCACGTCCTATTGTCTGCTCATGCCCGACGTTGGCAGGCATGGGAAATCCTAGTCCGAGTGTTGCCCAGTGATGCAGGGAAGGGTGGCCGGCGGATTTGCCTTCTCCCTCTACCCCTTTATTGGAAACTGGCTCAGCTTTAGAAATGAGACAGAATCCAAGTGGAATCTGGTTCCATACCATTTTGCAACCCTTTTCCATTTAGTCTATCAGTTAATAATTAACATGCACTGTATGTATTCCAATTGCATCATCATTAGAAGTGCAAACAAGACCTGAATAACCTTTGTTGACTTGGAGTAAAATGCTTAAAATGAGTAAAGCGGAGGAGCTGGCTCTTTCTCTAGAAATGAAAGGGCTAAGGGACGACCTGATCGAGGTAGTTAAAATTATGAACATGTTTGATAGGATAGTTGTACAGAAGATGTTTCCACTAGGGCCATAAACATAAGATTGTCGTTAATGAATCCAAAAAGGAACTCAGGAGAAACTTCTTTACCCAGAGAATGGTTAGAATGTGGAACATGCTATCACCTGGAGTGGCTGAGGCAAATATCATGGATGAATTTAAGGAGAAGCTGGATAGGTACATGAGCCAGAAAGAAACGATAGGGTTATATGAAGTAGAATAGGAGGAAACTCACAGAGAATAAAGACTGGTATGGACTAGTTGGATCGAATGCCTGTTTTTGTGCTGTAAATACTATGTCATGCATGAAAAAGTTCTTTATTATGCATCCTGGTGATTTGATTAGGTTTGTTGACAAGAGGTTCAAATTTACTTGAAATGTTTGGTGAAAAAATAATCCTAGCCATATCCTTTACGAATGAATACCCCTTCTACATATGTACATGCTCATACTTTATGTTCCAACATGTATTGCACTACATTTATCCACATTAAACTCCATCTGTCTTTCTCAGCTCTGTTTGCTCTGATTTTTTTGAACGCTTCTTTATACTTGTCACCTGGCCATTGGCTTAATGTCATCATTAGATTCTATAATATCCGAAGTACTCTCATCATCCATGAACAATGTGAACAACAGGGGACTTAGAGCAGACCTCCACAGAAACTCACTTGCCACTGCCCCTGCCAGAGGTTTCTTCCATTTATCATCTTCTGCCTGCCTTCCTATTGAGACATGTTTACAATCCGGTTCACTAATGCAACATTAATTCTGCAAGCTTTAACCTTTAGAAGCCTCATGCATGCTGTTTTATAAAAAGTATTCTGAAAATCCAACTATATTCAAATAGTCGTTTGGTAGTACAGAACATGAGTATTGCTGAAAAAAGAGACATGTCTAAGCTTTTCATCTTACACTCATCAGGACACTTCGTAAGAATACCAACATAAGGGGAAAACAACAATTTATACCGTATGTGGAGAGAGTGCTGATTGGTTGGCAAGTAGACTCTGATTGGTAGAGGCATTGCCATGGAGAATGCAACAGTGATGGTGACTGACAGTTAACTGCCAAGCATTGTTTAACATTTAAATCAGGCAGCTTGACCCCAATTGGTTAAGGCACTTCCATGAGGAACGAGTCAGCGAATGGATGTTGCTTATTTTGTGTAGCTGAAGCAGACACAATGGGCTGAATTTTGCCGTCGGCAAGCAGGGGGCGGGACCCGCTCGCCGACGCATAAAATGATGTGGGATAACGTCGGGGGTTCCCCCCGACGTCATCCCGCCCCATTTAAATTTTCAGGAAGGCGGGGGTGAAGCAAAATCAGCTGCAGGCCTGCCGACCTGTCAATGGCCAATTGAGGCCATTGACAGGATCATTAAAACAATTAAAGGACCTGCCCGTCCAACCTTAAGGTTGGCAGGCAGGCCAGGAGCCCCGGCGGAGAATAGAAAAAGCATGAAACCTCATCCACCAGCAGGATGAGGTTTCATGTAGGGATTTTAAAAGTTTAATAAAGTTTTAGTGTCAATTATGAACATGTCCCATCTCATGTGTCATAGAACTGTCAGCGATCTCCCTGAGGTAACCCTTAGCCTCAGGGAGATGTGCGCATGCGTGAAAGAGCGCACTCTCGCTTTTGGGGAATCCCCCCCCTGCCTGCACAGGAAATGCATAGCGCTTCCTGGCGGACGTCACTCTGGGCGGGCCTTAATTGGCCCACCCACATAAAATGGCGGCGGGGCCCGCTTCTCCGGCGGGGATCGGCTCCCCGTCTGCCGGAGATTGGGTCTGGCCCGCCTGCCCGGAAGGCAGAAATTTCTGCCCAGTGTGTATTCATGTTCTTTCTATCTACAAAGAACAGGGCCCTGTGTATTAATATATGTAGCTTCCAGTACATGCAAATGTGCCACACAGCGAGCCCAACTGACAATCTTAAATTGGTTGTCAGTGTAATTCTTAGCACACTGAGGATTATTTAGTAAATGTTGTCCAATCATAGAATCACATCTAATGTTGGTCACAGTGTTTTGAATTTTGCAAGCACGGGCTGGTTGGGTAAGTTCAGTACCTTGCATGTTGCAAACAGCAGCTGCAACATGCTGTTCTATACGATCCACCAGTCTTTGGGACATCTGGCTTACATACCTAGCATCATAGTAACAACATGAGCGCTATTTGCCATCAAGCCAAAAAGAAGTCCTACCTATCACATAAATGAGTAATGTGGTCTATGAATTTCAATGCCAGTGTGATGCTAGGTATGTAGAACATACATCCCAAAGACTGGTGGATCATATCAAACAGAATGTCGCAGTTGCTGTTTGCAACAGGCATGGCACAGAATTTACCCAACCAGTCCGTGCTTGCAAATCTCAAAACACAGTGTCCAACATTAGATGTGATTCTGCGATTGGACAACAATTGCTAAATAATCTTCATTGTGCTAAGAATTACGCTGACAAACAATTTAAGATTGTCAGTTGGGCTTGCAGTGAGGTGCATTTCTATGTACTGGGAGCTACATATATTAATACACAGGGCCCTGTTCTTTGCAGACAAAAAGAACATGTGTACACATTGTGCCTGTTTCAGCTAAACAAAATAAGTGACAACCATTCGCTGACTCATTCCTAAGGGCAATGCCTTGACCAATCAGGGTCAAGCTGCCTGGTTTAAATTTCAAACAGTGCTTGGCAGTTAACTGTCATTCACTATCACTGATGCATTCTACATGGCAACCCCTCTACCAATCAGAGTCCATTTGCCAACCAATCAACAATCTCTTTACATACAGTATAAATTGTTGTTTTCCCCATATATTGGCATTCTTGCAAAGTGTCCTGATGAGTGCAAGATGAAAAGCTTCGATGTGTTTCTTTATTCAGCAATACTCAAGTTCTGTATTACCAAACGCTATTTGTATACCTGAGACAGAGGTGCAACAAAGACCAAATTCAGGATATCAACAACATAATCGAATTTCTCCAAGTCTTAAAGTATTAAACTCAAGGTTGTGCCATTTCCAAACATGTTGATAATGCTAAAGTGAGACACAGTCCTACAATCGAGCGAGCGTTTATGCGAGATGAAGTTGAACAGATTGGTAATGCAGTTACTAATTTATGACATGCTATATACTGCGCTTGGTGTGAAGTGCGCAAATATCTTTCATTTTTCGATTTGATCCATTTATGCTACTATATTGCTTCAATAGATGACTGCACCATAAACAGTACCCATTTGAAATATGTCTGCGCCATAAATGCACTTAAGTGGAAGCGGTTTGGCAACACAATTAATGATGCCACTAAACATGTAACAAATCTCTCTGACCGTGTACTCTCAGAAAGCGAGGAGTTTGTTCTTGCGCATGGTTTTAAGTTTAGTGTGCCTTCATTCCAAATCAAACGGGAAGAGGTATTTTCTGAATTTGAACTCCTCTACTCTCAACTATTCTGCCACCAACCAGCGTCCACTGAAGACGCTGAATCTTTGAAAGTGCGCCTAGCTGACCTCGCGCACGCGTATTGCGGGATTCCGAACGACCTGTCTGACTTTCACATGCAACATGAATGTTTTACAATATTGTGAGGCCTTAAGGCCAACCCGGACATACACATCAGTAAACCTAACAAAGGGACGGGAATAGTCATCCTTAACAAGGGTGACTATATAAACAAAATGCACACCGTTCTTAATGACAGGTCCAAATTTGTATCCATTGGACCAACTGCTCAACATGATCAGACAGCCTTGCAAGAATGTAAGCTAAAAAAATATTGCTGGACTTGTGTAAGAGCGATGAGCTACCAAGTGGTATATATGACAGGGTTCAGCCTCATGCCTCGCTCAGTCTGCGTATGTATGGGCTGCCCAAAACATACAAAAGCGATCTCCCTTTACACTCTATTTTATCTGTGACCAGTTCTGCATAACATGAATTGGCCAAATGGTTGGGCGAATTGTTACAACCAGTTTTAACCAATTTTTTCACATACACAGTGAAGGTCTCCTTCACATCTGAGAAGGCCGTACAGAACTTGCGTATCGATAGCAATGCTGTGTCTATGAGCTCATTTGACATTGCTAGCCTATTCACCAATATTCTACTTAAGGAAGACATAGATATTTCCGCTGCAGCACTCTATCATGGCAATCTAGACCTGCCACCATTGCATGAATCAGTATTCAATGAACTTATAAATTCAACAACTCGCGCAGTTGAGTTCAGTCTTAATGACATCATATATGCCCAAATGCCATGGGATCCCCTCTAGGCCCATCTCTCACAAACATCTTTGTTGGGTTCCATGAGAAATGTATCTTCGATGGAATGACATCTAACCTCCTACCCCTCACATATTTCCGATATGTTGATGATATGTTTGCTTTATTTAAATCCTCAGCTGCATGTAGTAATTTCCTTACATTTCTTATCCTGCGCTCAAATTCACCTTTGAAATGGAGCAGTCAAATGAACTCCCTTTCCTAGACGTACTAGTTGAGAAATCTGCCTTGGGGTTCTCTACCATGGTCTCCCACAAGCCTACCTTCACTGCTCAATATACACATTGGGATTCTTACAGTTCCACTTGCTATAAAATTGGTTTTATCAGCAACCTTGTAAATAGCGCCCAAGCCATTTGCTCACCATGCAACCTTGATGCTGAAATAGGGCACATCAAAGGCACCCTGAGTGATAATGGCTACCCTAATCAGGTCAATTTGCACTGTTTATCATGCAAACTGATAAACGGGCCTAAGGCCGTCACTTTCAGCCCTGAAAAGTGCCCAGTTTACCTTAGATTACCCTAGAAGGGCAAGGTATCTCACAAATGTGAGCTGTTTCATGCTGCTACTGTGCAGTAGCAACACGAGTGACATTCATCACTAACATGATGTTGCCATCAAGCCAAAAATACATTCTGCCTGTCATACAAATGAGTAATATTATATATGAATTTCAATGCCAGTGTGATGCTAGGTATGTAGGCTGTACGTCTCAAAGACTGGTGGATTGTATCAAAAATCATGTCGCAGCCACTGTTTGCAATGGGCAAGGTACAGTTCGTACCCAACTAGCCCATGCTTGCAAAACTCAAAACACAGTGTCCAACATTAGATGTGATTGTGCGACTGAACAACATTTGCTAAATAATCCTCGTTATGCCAAGAATTACGCTGACAACCTATTTAAGATTGTCAGTCGGGTTCACCTTGTGGCACATTTGCATGTACTGGAAACTACATATATTAATACACAGGGCCCTATTCTTTGCAGTCAGAAAGAACATGTACACACTTTGCACCTGTTTCAGCTAAACAAAATAAGTGACAGCCATTCGCTGACTCATTCCTCAGGGAAATGCCTTGACTAACCGGAGTCAAACTGCCTGGTTTAAATTTTAAACAATGCTTGGCAGTTAACTGTCAGTCACTATCATTGGTCCATTCTCCATGGCAACTATCAATCAGAGTCCACTTTGCTAACCAATCAGCACTCTCTTCACATGCAATGTAAATTGTTATTTTTCCCCTTATATTGGTATTCTTGCGAAATGTCCTGGTGAGTGCAAGACGAAAATCTTTGATATGTCCCTTTTTTCAGCAATTATATTCACTCGATAGCCTTGGACTGCTAACTTGGCTACCTCTTCAAATAATTCCAGTACATTGGTGAGTCACCACAGAGTCGTGGTTTGAGAGCTGCTTTAATATCCAATCTTTTCTCTGCCGCATTAAAAAATTAGTGAACGGGTCATATTTGGATGCCTTCAAGTGAGGAGACATGAACATGGGAGATGATGATCCCTTTCTCTAAGCATTTAATTGTTGCTGCTGAAGCTCTGTCATGGTTCAGAACAATCCATGGAAAGCCTGCGAGGGAAGTTAGGAAATTCAGACAGTAACAAAAGCAAAATACTCTGCATGCTGGAAGTCAGAAATAAAAACCACAATTTTCCATAAGTCCTCAGCAAATGGGACAGCATCTATGGAGAGAGAAACAGTTAAAGCAAAATGTTGATGACCTTTTGTCAGGACAGGAAGAAGTTAGTGATGTAACAGTTGTTAAGCAAGTATGGAGGCAAGGAATGGGGGAGGAGGAAGAGAGAACAAATGGGAAGGCCTGTGATAGGATGGAAGGTGGTAATGGAACAAGTAAAGAAATAAAAGGTGGGTCTGGAGGAACTGTAAATGGCAGCAACAGAACCATTACCAGCACCTCCAGCCTGAAAAAATAGGAGAGCGGTTATGGTCTAATGGTGGTCTGAGGAAACCCAACACAGGTTGGGTCAATATTTTGCCGAAGAACTCCATTCAGTTTGCAAGCATGATCTGGAGATTCTGGCTGCTTGCCATTTTAAATCTCTATCCAGTCCCCTTCTGGCCTCAGTCTCCTACGCTATTCTGACAAAGCTCGATATTGAGGTACAGCACCTTATCTTTCAGTGAGGCATTTTACAACCTTCTGAATTCAACATTGAGTTCCACATTTTCAGAGCCTAACCACTGCTCCCATGTTTTTGGGCAGCATGTGATGATAATGGTTTTGCTGTTGGGATTTACAGTTGTTCTGGACACTTCTTTTTATTATTTGTTCCATTCTGCTGTTCAATCCTTTCACAGACCTTCCTTTTTCACACTTTACTCCCCTCAGCTCCTTCCCGTGCCTCAGTACTTGTTTAAAAAAACCGTTACATCTCTAATTTCTTCCGGTTCTGATGAAGGATCTACAACTCTCACTTTTACAGTTTAAAAACAAAAAACTACTGTGGATGCTGGAAATCCAAAACAAAAACAGAATTACCTGGAAAAACTCAGCAGGTCTGGCAGCATCGGCGGAGAAGAAAAGAGTTGACGTTTCGAGTCCTCATGACCCTTCAGCAGAACTGAGTAAAGTTAGGAGATGGGGTGAAATATAAGCTGGTCTAAGGTGTGTGTGTGTGGCGGGGGGGGAGAGAAGTTGGCGGGGGGTGGTTGTAGGGACAAGCAAGCAGTGATAGGAGCAGATAATCAAAAGGTGTCAGGCAAAAGGAACAAAAGGAACAAAGAGGTGTTGAAGGTGGTGATATTATCTAAGAAAATGTGCTAATTAAGAATGGATGGCAGGACACTCAAGGTACAGCTCTAGTGGGGGTGGGGTGGAAAGACTGACAGGGTATTACAGTTATAGATTTAAAAGTAATGGAAATAGGTGGGAAAAGAAAAATCTATATAAATTATTGGAAAAAACAAAAGGGAGGGGGAAGAAACGGAAAGGGGGTGGGGATGGGGGAGGGAGTTTAAGATCTAAAGTTGTTGAATTCAATATTCAGCCCGGAAGGCTGTAAAGTGCCTAGTCGGAAGATGAGGTGCTGTTCCTCCAGTTTGCGTTGGGCTTCACTGGAACAATGCAGCAAGCCAAGGACAGACATGTGAGCAAGAGAGCAGGGTGGAGTGTTAAAATGGCAAGCGACAGGGAGGTTTGGGTCTTTCTTGCGGACAGACCGCAGGTGTTCTGCAAAGCGGTCGCCCAGTTTGCGTTTGGTCTCTCCAATGTAGAGGAGACCGCATTGGGAGCAACGAATGCAGTAGACTAAGTTAGGGGAAATGCAAGTGAAATGCTGCTTCACTTGAAAGAAGCGTTTGGGCCCTTGGATAGTGAGGAGAGAGGAAGTGAAGGGGCAGGTGTTGCATCTTCTGCGTGGGCATGGGGAGGTGCCATAGGTGGGGGTTGAGGAGTAGGGGTTGATGGAGGAGTGGACCAGGGTGTCCCGGAGGGAACAATCTCTACGGAATGCCGCCGGGGGGGTGAAGGGAAGATGTGTTTGGTGTTGGCATCATGCTGGAGTTGGCGGAAATGGCGGAGGATGATCCTTTGAATGCAGAGGCTGGTGGGGTGATAAGTGAGGACAAGAACAGTTTCTCTGTCGACAATGCTTCCTGACCTGCTGACTATGTCCACCATTTTCTGTTGTTATCCATAAACTTCCAGGCTATTTGCAGTCCTCTGAATGCTCGATTATTGGATCGATCAAATAAACAACACTGGAATAAAAATCCAATGGTCCAGTTTAACCTCTATTCTCTTGTAGAGGTACAGCAGATTTAATATTGGCCCAGGGTTTGCTGGAAAAATAACAGCAAGCTTAATGTGCATTCTATAATTAATGCGTAAATAACTCAGTGAGCAGAATTTTACGTCCCTCAGGCAGGTGTAAAATCGCGTGACATGGCTTCAGGCAAGCACCCCGACGTCATAGCGCACTTGTGTGGTATTTCACTTGGCGGGCGTGCTCAAAAGTCGAAAGTGCGCCCGTCGACAATTAAGCGGGCAATTAAGCCCATTAACTGCGCAATTGTCTGCGATTTTTCGTGGCCCGTCCAACCTTATGTTTGGTGGACGGACAATTCGGCCAGGCAGCCTTGACATTTTTCATCAAACCTCATCCAAGGGCGGGATGAAATCTCCGTTATGAAATAAAATAAAAATAAATATCTGTGGGCAGCATTTTCATGAAGTATGCTTTCAGGTGCTTGATTGTGATGCATGGACATTTTTTTGCAGCTTTTTACACCTTTATTTCATCATTTGCAGGTCTGTAGCTCCCTGAGGCAGCTGTCTGCCTTCAGAGAGCTCACTTGCAGCGCTCACCCATGCCTGCAATGACAACATCGCCCACCTTATTCCCGCCCTCACCCTGGCAGCGCTGGCCATCAATTGGCCAGTCAGCGTGAAATCGCGGTCGGAGGCTGATCGTGGTCAGGGGTCCATTTCCCGCCACTCCTGGGCCTGCTGATTGCGCGCTTGCCAAGGGTAAAATTCAGGCCAGTAATTTGTGCTGAGGAAGAGATCCCCACAGAGTTTCAAAACTCCACAAATAACTGGACAATTTGTTCCACCTTTGGTCTCGCAAAAGCGACAGCTCATCAACTTTCTTGTGAATATCAAGGAACTGCTAGGTTTGTACCATAGATAATAATTAAACTCACCTCAGAAAGTTAGGGCTGCTATCGTACAGTTCCTACAATGCCACTCAACCTTTTCAGCCCAGGAAGGGCACAAATGAAACTGTGGAGTCTCAAACATGAGGGTAGTAAATTGTTCTCAGAGATTTTTTAAAACATTTTTTCTTAATTTCATTCCTGTCTCATTTTCTCTTGCTTTCCTAATTCAATCCTTCTTTCCCTCTCTTTCTTTCTCCTTCTGGCTTTAATTCAACCCATCTTCTTCTCTGTCATTCCTCTGACTTGTTCTCTGTTCCCAAAGTTACTTGATTAAGGAGATAGATGGTTAACCCCATCATTTACCTAGGTCCCAGGTGCCATGTTGATCTCATACAATCTGCACCTCCAGAAATTTTTGGTCCAAAAATAATTGGAGCTGAAAGGTGTTGAAAAAAATCTAACTATGGTGCATGCCACAAGAAACCCTGCTCCAGAACATTTTAGGCCAATATCTTGCAGGTGTGATATACAGTTTTGCATGGTTATAATCCTTCACACTAGATGATTAGTCAAAATTCTTATGATAAATATCATTCTGAAATTAAAAGCAAAACACTGCGGATGCTGGAAATCTGAAATAAAAACAGAAAGTTATGGAAAAATACAGCAGGTCTGGCTGCATCAGTGGAGAGATAAACAGAGTTAATGTTTCAAGTCCAATATGACTCTTCTTCAGACTCCGAAGAGGAGTCATATTGGACTTGAAACGTTAACTTTGTTTCTCTCTCCACAGATGCTGCCAGGCCTGCTGAGTTTTTCCAGCGCTTTCTGTTATGATTTAAATTATTGAGTTTAAGCCTTTGCCCTCATCAACATTATCATTCCCTGTGCTTGTCATGATTTGCTACTTAGGTTGCTACTGTGTTCCCGTTGCAGAAGTGATTTGCTTTTGATGTAATTAAATCAGTTGGCAGTGATTAGCTGATGGTTTGTTTTCAGGGGTTCATTTTGAAAGATCTTAAGTGAAAATGAAGGAGCTTAACTCCATCGTTACTGCTGACATCTTGTGATAACCCACTTTTTAATTATTCACATGCAGATCCCAGCGGCTCTCAGATGTCCAATCAGTAGTCTTAATAGCATACAACCATTTAGTCTTACAGATTTATTTTTCAGTATCCAGCCAAAAATCCCATTTTTCTGTTTTCTCCCAATGGCCTTTGATATTCTCCTTTAAGCAATTATCCAATAACGTTCCCAATATCGCAATCAATTTAGCATTGATCGTTATTTGTGAAAGTCTTTCTATGGTTTGACAGTGCATGTGAAAAAAGTTTCTTCTACCTCTCCATTTAGTGCAAAGAGAAAAGAACAGGGACCCTTCAGTCTGTAACTCCCTTAATTATGCTTGTTGTGTACTTCTGCCAATGAAATGAGTGTGGGCAGAAGCCGAGCATTCAGGTCCAGCAAACACATACAGATCATTGGCGATGACCCAAGAGCCATTAGAAGGGCTTGCACCATCTTAGTCTGGGTCATCCTTGAGTGACATCAATATCCAATATAACTGAGCATTCAGGATTGTCAGGCGATGATCAATGCAGGCACCAAAAGAAAAATATTGAGACATAAAGAAACATTATTTTAGTTGTTTCTGAAAAAGAACATCAACAATTTGAATTCTCATAGCACCTTTGACATAATAAAACATTCCAAAGCACTTCACAAGAGTGTTATTAAACAAAATTTGACACCGAGGCACGTAAGGAGATATTTGGATAGGTGACTAAAAGCTTGATAAACAGGAAGGTTTTACGGATCGTCTTGAAGGGGAAGAGAAAGGTAGGGAACTGGGGAAGTTTAAGGAGGGAATCGCAGAGCGTAGAGCTTTGGCAGCTGAAGACATGGTCACCTGTGGTGGAGTGATTAAATTTGAGGATGCACAAGAAGCCAGGATCAGGGAAACGTAGGGCTGCATCTTACCTATGTTGGGCGGGCGGGGTGGGAGTGGGACATGGGCGGGCTAATTAAGGCATGCACACGAAAGAGCGCAGCAATCTCCCTGAGGCATGGAGCTGTCTCAGGGAGATTAAGTTGATAGTGAAACTTTTGAATAAAGGAGGAAAAAAATTAGTTAAACATGTCCCATCATGTGACAGTGTCACATGAGCTGGGACATGTTTGTGATTTTTGAAAAATTTAATTAATTAGTTTATAAAGCCTTCAAGAAACCTCATCCCGCCCGTGGATGAGGTTTCCTGAAAAAATGCAAAGGCCGGTTGGGCTAACAGCTTTAATGTAACATTTTTTAAATGGCCTTAATAGGCCGTTGACAGTTTGGTGGGTGCTCAGCCACCACCGGCGTGTGCCCACCGAACTAAATATCTAAATGATGCACGATGACGTCAGGACGCACGCCCAAAGTCATCGCGTGTCATTTTGCGTGTTGGCGTGTCAGACCCGCCCCCACATGCCGACGGCAAAATTCCGGCCATAGAAATTTCAGAAGTGTGTCGGGCTGGTTGAGGCTACAGAGATATGGACAAGGCCATGGAGGGATTTGAAAACAACAATAAGGATTTTAAAGTTGAGTCATTGCCAGACTGAGAGCTAAATAACATCTGCAAGAACAAGGATGATGGGTGAATGAGGCTTGGCGTGAGTTAGATTACAGGAAGAAGAGTATTGGATAAGCTCAAATTTATCTAAGGTGGAAGACAGGAGGTTAACCAAGAGAGCACTGGAATAGCAAGAGGTAAAATAGGTATGGATCAGGGTTTCAGCAAAGACAAGCTGAAGCAGGGGCAGAGTTGGGTGTTGCTATGGAGGTGGAAAGAAGCCGACATTTCCTTCTGCAGAAGGTGAATTAGCCACGACCTCCACCTTAATTAGCTGGGTGCCACCCTAGAAAGGACTGTAATCAATCAGCCTCATCTCATCAACACTGAGCAAAAAGTAAAAATCAGGGTAAGCTTGGACCAGAAACTTGCTGGAATGTCATGGAGAGTACAGACAGAACATTTTGCATCTCAGAAGTGGACCTAGTTTACTCGGCTGCAGATTGGGCCGTAACTTCCGAGCTCCAGGGTGTCGTATCTGGGGGTGGGGCAGGGCCGGTGGGGGGGTACCCCAAAGATCTACTGGGAACCCCATCTAGAAGTTCCCAGGTAAGGTTTGCATGGCAATTGCTTTGGAAGTGCAAACTTCCCATGGGCAACAGCCCTGCACTGAGAACCATCCAAAAATTGTGATTTTATTCGCAAACTTTGGATGGTTCCAACTGTGTTACATCAATAGTTACCCAGGAAAAGTTAGAAGAATTGAAACCACTTCTAACTTTTGTGTAACTATTGTATGGGCCCACACCAAGCCCCCCATGGGATTCCTCTCACACCCCTGAACCCCAGGGGACTCCCACTACTACACCCCATGATACTCCCTACTCCATGAGACTCCCCATTCCCTCCTGACGACATTCCTCCTTCCACAGGACACTCCCACTGCCCTCCACAGGACCTCCACCACCTATGGGACTCCCAGCTTCATGGGACTACCCTCATCCCATGGGACTCCCCCCCACCATGGGACTCCCCCACCCCCCCTTCCATGGGATTCACCCTCCACAACCTCCCCACGGTCTCCCCCACAACAGGACTCCCCCTCCCACACAACCCCCTTAGGCCCAACCCATCCCGAACCATCCCCCCTCCAAAAACCAGCCTGACCTGAACCCCCACAACCCGACCCAATCCCCCCTCCAGAAACCGGCCTGACCCGACTGACCCCTGCCAAGGCCCAACCCGATCCCACCCAAGGCCTGACCCAACGGCAAGCGGCCTTCGCGTTTTTTGGGAAACCTCATCCATGAGCGGGATGAGGTTTCCTAAGCTTTTAATAAATAAATTAAAACTTCTCCCTAAAAATAAAAACATGTCCCATCACATGTGTGACAGTCACGTGAAGGGGCATGTTTAAATACATTTTTGACCCATTTATTTAATTATTTCAATATCCATTCAATCTCCCTGAGACAGCTCCTTGCCTCAGGGAGACTGAAGTGCTGTTTCGTGCACATGTGTGAAAGAGCACTGGCCTCGACTCTCTCTCCTCCCCCCGTCCGCACAGGTAGCACTGAGTGCTACCACTCGAGTATTATGCTAGGCGGGCCTTAATTGGCCCGCCCGCGTAAAATGGCGGCATGGAGCTGATCGCGGGCGGCAATTGGCTCTGTGACCACCCCCGTCTGCTCCCGCCGAGCCCGCCCGACAGCGGAAAAATTCAGGCTTTTGTGTGTGTTCCACACTTTCACCACTCTTTGCGTGAATAAGTATCACCTAACTTCTCTACTAAATGGCTTGGCCCTGACTTTAAGGTTATGTCCTCTTTGTCCTTGACTCTGTCACCAGTGGAATGAGTTTTGCACTGTCTATCCTATTAATTTCTTTCAAAACCCTAAAAAGCTCAATTGAATCACCCCTTAATCTTCTACATTCCAGGCCTAGTTTATGCAATTGCTCCTGATAATTTAATCTTTGGATCCTGGTGATGTTCTGATGAATCTACACTGCTAGACCGATATATCCTCAAGGTTTAAGATACGTTGCAGCAACTGAATAAGGCTCCTTTGACAGCATGTTTCAAACCCTTGACCTCTTCCACCTAGAAGGAGAAGGGCAGCAGACACACAGGAACTTGTGATACCTGCAAGTTTCCTTCCAAGCCACACATCATCCTGACTTGGAATTATATCACAATTCCTTCACTGTTGCTGGATCAAAGTCCTGGAACTCCCTTCTAACAGCACTGTGGGTCCATCTACACCAGAGGTGTCAGCTGTGGCTCAGTTCATAGCACCCTCGCCTTTGAATCAGAAGGTTGTGGGTTCATGTCCCACTCCCAGAAACCAAGAACTGTGAATGTACTCGAAAGAGTTACATGCGATCTGTTGATAACTCAAAAGAGTTACACCAGATGGATTGCAGCAGTTCAAGAAGGCAGTTCACCATCACTTTCTCAAGGACAGTCATGGATGGGTAACAAACACTGGCCTTGTCAGTGATACCCACATCCCATGAAAAGAAGTTAAAAAGCTCTTATTCATGCTTATTAATATATTTAAATAACACTCGTGTGTGTGGCCACCCAAATCCATAAGGCATTAGACACATTTCTGATGCTATCCTGCCATGAAACCTTGTGCTACAAATTCAAATTCATGTCTCCTGTTTTAATCCAGAATTCTGCCCCAGATTTTTAGTCAGTAATGAATATAGACAGAAAGCAAGACTTTAAATCATAGAGTCAATTATACCTCTGTGTCCAGGTCTATTTATCCTCTGTCATTCTAACTCCACTTCATCCAAATACAACATTTGGGGGCTAATTCCAACCTTAATTGATGATGTAAATAAGGCGATACTGGATTGACTGCCCATTATTCACCCCTCTACATTTTACCCTCTATTAAAGTCAGTCAAAGGGAAATCGGACCAGCTGTATAATGTGTGACCTATTCTATATTGCCCATTTTACACTATCGCGCATATTTAAACTTACCTCTTTAGTATTTTCCCCCTTATCTCTCTCACAAGAAATCCATTAACATTTTATATTTCATTTAGGTATACATTTCTTCATCGATCACTAGCGAGCTCCCCATACTTCACTAAGCGTGCATCTTCATTTATCAATAATGAAGTGAACCAGAAAATATTAGTGTTGCTGACACTAGCAGAAATTCTTAACCATTTGTGACACAGCATACAGAAAGATGGGGAAATTCAAGCAGTTTGACCAAATGTGGGAACATGGAATGTTTCACTTGTACATCACCAAATGTTTAGAATAACAATACTATTCAGTGGCCTGTACCTGAGGTTGTTATGAGGTGAGAAGGCTTTCCAATAACAGGGCACCTGAAGTTGAGCAACAAGTGTAAAACTGGCCTAAAGTGAAAGTATGTTGAAGTTGTACATGGTTTACCGGCGTGTTACATTTGTTAGGGGATTACATCCTTTGCTTACTAGGTCGCTTTTACACACAAAAAAATTACTTTCTGCACATTGAAGGTTAATTGAAAGTAGCTCAGTTGTAGCAACTATTTAATCAGAACTTTTAAAAAACGCACACAAATCAAAATAGAAAAAAGTTTGTAAAGTCGAAGAAGCATATCCAGCTGCTGAAATGACCTCTCGTCCATTTCCTGTTTTTATTGAAGTATAGCACAATTGGCAATAAAATCAGTGTAAGCATGTTTGGTCATGCTATTGTGAATGGGTCACATAAAACACTTAGAAATAAAATCTACTTTTCTATTACTTGTATAGTGTACGGGCAATGTACTTCATTTCCACATTCCCATTTCGTCCTTATTAATATCTAGCTGAGGGCTTCAGCAACAGTTTTTACTTTCCCCAAAGCAACTACTTTTATTGACTTCATATACATTGTTGCAGCAAACAAAATGCAAGAACAGCAGAAGGTAGACAAAAGCAGTGATTACTTCTTTGAACCTTTTATGCAGCAAAATATGATAACTTTTTAGTCCTATACTAATTAGCACATGGCAAGGCGTGCTGTGACATGGTGTGCTGTGACATGGCGTGATGTGACATGGTGTGCTGTGACATGGCGTGCTGTGACATGGCGTGCTGTGACATGGTGTGCTGTGACATGGCGTGCTGTGACATGGTGTGCTGTGACATGGTGTGCTGTGACATGGCGTGATGTGACATGGCGTGATGTGACATGGCGTGATGTGACATGGCGTGATGTGACATGGCGTGATGTGACATGGCGTGCTGTGACATGGCGTGATGTGACATGGCGTGATGTGACATGGCGTGCTGTGACATGGCGTGATGTGACATGGCGTGATGTGACATGGCGTGATGTGACATGGCGTGATGTGACATGGTGTGATGTGACATGGTGTGCTATGACATGGCGTGATGCTCCATGTGTCAAGGATATATGGCTTCCGATGGGGATAACACACGCACAAGATATCAACGAAGAAAAGGAGGCATAGTTTATGAGACATAAAGAAAGAACTTGCATTTATAAAGCACTTTTTACCACTTCAGGATGTCCCAAAGTGCTTTGTATTGTAATTTAGGAAAAGCAGCAGCCAATTGGCTCACAAACAGTAATGTAATAGTTACTGGATCATCTTTTAGTGATTTTTGTTGAGGTGTCAATTTTGCCTAGACACCAGAAGAAGTCGTCTACTCTTGCTTGAAATAGTGCTGAAGGATCTTTTATATCCACCTGAGAGGGCAAACAGGGCCTCAATTTAACATCTCATTTAAAAGGCAGCACCTCTGACACTGCAGATCTCCCACTGGGAGTGTCAGTTTAGAACTGAGCTAAAGACTCTGAAGTGGGACTTGAATCAACAACTGTCTGATTCAGAAGCAAAAACGCTACCGACTGAGCCATGGTTGACTCACCATCTCAGATTCATTTAATTTGACCTGAATCAGCCTTTTTAACTTTTTGTACAGTACTAGTGAGGCCAGATATGGATTGGTGCAATTCTGGATACTTTGGTCGGAAGTTTCCGTGCCCGCTGGCGTAGGGTGTCATTGCGGGCGTGAGTGGACAATATGGCAGGAAGGCCAAAACTCGGTTTCACGCCATAGTGAAGCCAGTTTGCAATTGTCCGCTCCACCTGCGGGCCATGTTTCCTGCCGCTGCATGCCAGGAACTTCTGCATATCATTATAAGACCAGCCTGCCGGAATCATTCCCCCACACTGGAACATCCGAGTACGTTGGTGTGATTGCATGCTGACGTGTTTCACAACAGCATTCCCAACACTACACCTGGCGGGCTGCACTTCGAGGGGAACTTGGAGGTGAGTGCACAGTAACGTTGCTCAGCGCTCGCGAGGGTCGCCTGTTGGACCTCAAGGTTGAGGCACCCGCACATTCAGGTGAGGGCACAGGTTTTCTCCCAGCTGGCTGACAGTGCGGTGCCAGGGCAAGGGCTGCACTGCAGTTGAGACGAGTTGGTGGGGGGGGGGCAAGGGCTGCCTTGTGGTTGATGGTATCGCACAAGCACATGTGAAAAGGGTGGGTGAGGGAAGCGGCCACACATTAGGGAAACCTTGTATAAAATGACCATTCTTCCGCAGCTGAGACAGTTCAGACACAGCTATATTGACATGCTTGGAATCGGGTCTCTAGCTTATCTGCCCACTCAAGTAGCACAGAAGGATCAAAATTCCACCAAGGGCTCCAGAACATTTCACCCCTTGGGCACAGACTGCAAACTAATGAGCGTTTAGTGGATAGCAGTACAATTGGACAACTGGGCACAATCTCCTAGCGAAAGCTGGCCATGGAGCTGTCACTGGCGGAGGTGCTCACAGCCCTTTGCAATGTCATCATTCAGGTTTGGACCAGTCTCCCCCATGGTTCAGGCTAACAGTGCAACCTTGCAGTGCGGGTTAGGAGAATGCCCGTGCCTGAGCTGAGAGCCCAGCATGCAGTCCAGTGGGCGAAGCTGCTGCCAATCGGTCAGGCGGAGTGGGGCAGAGGTGGGTGGGGTTTCAGGCAGCCATACAGTGCACTAAACTCTGGCCATCCAAGTGGTGGCCAGCACTCTCCAGGATGCATGAAGGGGCCTTCAGACTTAACTGGGAGGTTCTTAGTACATCCAAACTAACCCACGCGTCTTTCTCTCTTTCATCTGACAGGAGGAGCACAGCAGGAGCATGGAGCCTGGTGACTTAACTGTATGCCTCATAACAAGGAGAAAAGAGTGATGGAGGCACCTGGCTGGACAGAGGGAGGAGCAGTATCCTCAGGGAGAAGGTGTGGTTGGGGCTACTGCGCAGGCCGCTGAAGAGCCACAGTGAGCCGTCTCTGGTCGGCACCTAGCTAGGCCCAGGGTTTATAGATGGCACGTTATTCCTGCAGTTGACTAAGAACCAGTGTCGCCGAAGATTGCACATGTCCAGGGAATTGGTTGGTCACATCTGCCAGCTGCTGCAGGATTTGGTGCCATGGGTATATGGTGGGCATCCACTGCCAGCGGCCATGAAAGTGGCCGTGGTGCTCAATTTTTACGCCAGTGGCTCTTTTCAGGGCTCCACGGGTGACCTCTGTGGGATATCACAAGCCTCCACGCACAAATGCACCTAGGAGGTCACTGACACCATCTTTACGAAGGCACAGAGCTTTGTGTATTTTGCCTGGGATCAGGAAAGCCAGGATGCAAAACCACGGGAATTTGCCCAAGTCTCAGGTTTTTAACAAGTGCAGGGTTCCATCGACTGCACTCACATGGTGCTCAGATCCCCATGGCAACAAACGGTCAACTATACCAACCGCAAGGGCTTCCACTCGCTGAATGTTTAGCCGGTGTGCGACCACCACAAATGCATCCTGCAGGTCTGCGCATGGTTCCCATGGAGTGTCCACGACTCCTACATTCTCAGTTGGTCACAGATCCCTGATCTTCCAGGGTCCACAGAGGCTGCAGGTTGGCTCCTTGGGAACTAGGACTACCCGCAAAGGACTTGGCTAACAACACCCGTGTGGCGGCCTGAGACTGCAGCAGAGAGAAGGTACACTGAGGCTGCAACTCGCAACTTGGTGGAGCAAACCATCGGGATATTGAAAATGAGGTTCTGGTGCCTGGGGTCCTGCAACATAGTCCACAGAGGGTGTCACTCATCATTGGCACCTGCTGCACCCTTTACATCTTGGCTCTGCAATGGGGAGAGAAGCTGGCTGAAGAGGAGCTGCACGTCTCCTCCAATGAGGAGGACATTGAAAGGGATGAGGGTGATGAGGTCCTTGAAGGCAAGGATGACGGCGATGAGGCCATTACATTGGCCAGACAAGGCAGGCGTGCTCGGTAGGCCCTCATCGCTGCTAGATTCATGAAGGATGATGACGACATGCAGTGAAGAGACCACATAGATCCTTACATTGCTTCTGTGAATGTTTGACTTCAGTCTGGCTGATAGCAGCGCACATACCCTCTGTGATAAGGCAGCAGATGTCCGTAGTCCCTACATTCCAGGAGGAAGATGAGGACCTGCAGTGGGGACACTCCATAGATTCTCACAAAACTTATGTGAATGTCTAACTCCTGTCTGGCTGACAGTACCGCACTTACGACCTGTGAACAGGGTCATATCATGAAGATGCAATGGGGAAACTTTAACTTCTCCTGATTCTATGGCCTCCTTTGTGAGCTGAACCCTTCAGGAGCAGACTGTCACCAGACACAGATGCTGATGAGATGGGGAGGCCAGCCGCACTTCAAAAGTACTGGGAGCACAGATAGAATGACGGAACTCGGTAATGCCTGCCCAGGACATTCTGGCAGCTGTGATAAGCCCCATCGAGGTGCAGGCATGACTGATGTGTTCGGTGACAGTGAAGGCACACCTTCAGTGTGCTGGGAAGGCTGCACAAAGCACAGGAAAGAGGCCCTGAACTGAGACACCTGCCTTTATCTTGTGCAGGAACCAAGGTTTCACATCTGAGTGATATGAACACTTCTCATCAGAACAAGGAGCCAGTGGCAAGGAGACATTCTTGGGAGTTTATTAACAAAGTGAACATTACGTACAAGTGATTAACACCTGTGCCTAGGCTGGACAACTACATCTTTCCCCCGAGGTGTCAGCTGTGGCTCAGTTCATAGCACCCTCGCCTTTGAATCAGAAGGTTGTGGGTTCATGTCCCATTCCCGGAAACCAAGAACTGTGAATGTACTCGAAAGAGTTACAATCTGTGACTGTTGATAACTCGAAAGAGTTACATCTTTCCCCCAGACTTTGTCACGAAAATCCAGAAAATGCTTGTCGACTTCTTCTGGGACAAAAGATTGCACTGGGTCGCTGCTGAGGTTCTGAGTCTCCTGCTTAGGGAGAGCGGTCAGGCGCTGGTGTGCCTTCGCACCCAGGTGGCAACTTGCCGCCTTCAGGCCCTGCAGCGATACCATTACGTCGAGCCTCCTCCGAGATGGTGTGCCCTGGCGATGTATTTCTTCCGCCAGGTGCACGGCCTGAATTATGATGTGCAGCTCCTGTTTATATAGCAGAGGGGCCTTTGTGGCTCCTTGCAGGCGTTGCCCGTCTTTTACCAGGACCTGATCAAAGTCTGGAACATGGTCGCCTCGTGACGCAGCTCTCCCCCGTCAGGAGTAGCGGCTATCGTCAGAGAGCCGCTGCTCAGGAATCCGCCCCTCCGTCCTTTTCAGTGGTTGGCGGAGAGGAGGGCTGTGGCTGCCGTGGTGACCAGGATCAGGGACATGCCGGATGGCGGAGGATTGGGCTGGATGCTTCCGCAGGAGTTGGCACGTCATGCGTCTGTGGGCGTCCGGCTCACGGCCGATGCCATTCAGGACCTTAGGATGGTCGTGCTTGGCCCCGACGTTATATTGGGTCTTGAGGTGGCCCAGGTGCGCGTTCAGTCAGTAACACCATTCATCCCTTTCACCCCCAGGCTCAAATCTACAAAATGTGTGCATGAGTTTCACGTGCTGTGTGTATAAAAGGCTAGTATGGAGGCATTTTCAGCCAGGACAGATTCTATGGTATAAGTTCTTTATTTCCTTGTAAAGATGAACAATAGCAGTCAGCCTCACACATTTCACATTTAAGATTTGACAGGGTACAATGCTCCCTTCACAGAAGCAGATGTAATCATTGATTAAATGATTTTATACAGATCTAAAACAATTTGGAACAATGCCTCGGATCAATATAGATGGGCAGAAATGCTTCTCAGCATAGATTGGATGTTGAGGACCATATTGATTCAGCGCATTGTATTGAGTGCTGCACATTTTGAATGACATTTGGTGCCTTTTGAAAGAAAGGCTTTTCTCTATAAGTACCTGACAACTATTTACTTTCTGTAACTTTGCAGTTAAGTCACACCACAATTGTACAAAGTCAAATACCACAAAACCACTTGTGTGGTAAGGTTACAATAAGTAAACAATGCAGACCTTTCCATCTGTGTAACTGCTTGTGAATCTCTCTCCAGGTAGTGTTTAATTCCTTGCCTACCAGCGAAACATTGATTAGCATAATAAACTATTGAACAGGGAATGCAAACAGTTATTACATCACATTTCATTTGTTCCTATCCATCTAATGGTTCATAAAAGTCAAAATGACTGTGGTTCATTTAGTGATCAAATACTGTGCTTGAATTAAAATGTGGGGCATTCATCCAACACAATAACAAAGTCACCTAGCAAACCCAGGTACCCTGCCCACAGATAATTCTTAGCACTATATCAAATACATATTTGATAGTATCCAAACATTAGTAAGGTGTTAACTTACAAAGATGAAAAACATTAGGGTAGTAAGCATTATTAAAGTAACAAGTTAATGTTAATTTAACTTGTTTGAATATATATTTTGGTTAGAAACTAAAAAAAAGATTAACAACCCTAACAGGGAAAGGTCCTGCTTTTGCATTTTAGCATCCAAGCCAATAAATGAGGTAAGAGATTGTAAAGCTAAAAGAAAAGGCTTAAACCAATATACAAATAAATGAGGAAATCCAGTGGACTGGAAGAGTGATAAAAAGCAACACAGGAATACAGGGAAAATAATCAGAGGTGCAAAATGGAATATTAAATATAACAATCTTGCAAGGGATATCAAAGCCAACAAAAAATGATTTTATAAATATGTTGAGAGAAAGAGGGTGGCAAAAAGGTATGTGGGACAATTAAAGATGGACACAGGCAAAACTATAATGGATAATAAGGAAATTACAGACTTGTCACATATGAACTTTGCATCTATTTTCACTGTAGAGGAAGAGGACAAATTAATGGTGTTAAATGAGAATCGAAAAATATATCTTGGGGAGGAACTCAGTAGATTTAGTACAAGTTAAAACTGAAAGTGGAGAAAATAGAGACTTAACATAGACAAGTTGCTGAGACCAAATTGTTTCTCCTGAGGCACTTAAAAGAAATAGGAGAGGAGATTTCAGCTGTATGAGTCATAAACCACTCTAGATTCACTAATTTGAATGGGAGAAGTTTGAATGCAACACCATTATTTAAGAAGTAAGGGAGACAGAAACCAGGTAACTTTCATCTTAAAGTCAATCATGGAGAAGTTACTGGAATTTACAAGGAGGGTGAGAGGGATCATAATCAGAAGAAGAGATGCTGAAGATTTCCTGGAGGGACCGGGTGGGAAGCACTCCTGCTAACTTTGGCCCAATAAGGAGATTTTAAAAAATACTTTCACGGGATGTGGGCTTCGCTAGCAAGGCCAGCATCGGTTGTCCGTCCCTAACTACCCTTGAGAAGGTGTTGGTGAGCCACCTTCTTGAACCGCTGCAGTCCATGTGGTGCAGGTACACCCAGAGTGCTGCTGGGAAGGGAGTCCCAGGGTTTTGATCCCACAACAGTAAAGGAACAGTGATATAGTTCCAAGTCAGAATGATGTGTGGCTTGGAGGGGAGCTTGCAGGTGGTGGTGTTCCCATGAGTTTGCTGCCCTTGTCCTTCTAGGTGGTAGAGATTGTGGGTTTGGAGGTTGCTATTTAAGGAGCCTTGGTGTTGCCGCAGTGCATCCTGTATGTAGTATACACACAGCTGTCTTTGTGCATGTTGGTGAAGGAGAGAATGTTTAAGTGGATAGGGTGCTGATCAAGTGGGCTGCTTTGTTCTGAATGGTGTTGAATTTCTTGAGCCACACTCATCCAGGCAAGTGGTGAGTTATCCCTCACACTGTTGACTTGTGCCTTGTAGATGGTGAACAGGCTTTGGGGAGTCAGGAAGTAAGCTACTCAAACCAGAATTCTCAGCCTCTGACCTGTTCTTGTAGCCACATTATTTATATAGTTGGTCCAGTTCAGTTTCTGGTCAACAGATGTTGATAGTTGGGGATTCAGCGACAGTAATGCCATTGAATGTCATGGTTAGATTCTCTCTTGTTGGAGACGGTCATTCTCCATCAGTTGTGTGATGTGAACATTACTTGCCACTTATCAGCTCAAGCCTGAATGTTGCCCAGATCCTGCTGCATATTGGCATGGACTGCTTCAGTATCTGAGGAGTTGTGAATGGTACTGAAGATTGTGCAATTATCAGTAAGCATCCCCACTCCTAACCTTATAATGGATGGAAGGTCACTGATGAAGCAGCTGAAGATGGTTGGGCCTAGGACAGTACTGTGAGGAAATCTTGCAGTGGTGTCCTGAGACTGAGATGATTGACCTCCAACAACCACAACCATCTTCCTTTGTTCTAGGTCTGACTCCAACCAATGAAGAGTTTTCCCCTTGATTCCCATTGACTTCAATTTTGTCAGGGCTCCTTGATGTCACACTTGGTCAGGTGCTGTCACCCTTATCTTATTCAGCTCTTTTGCCCATATTTGAACCAAGGCTGTAATGAGGTCAGGAGCTAATGTGGCCCTGGCAGAACCCAAACTGAGCATCAGTGAGCAGGTCGTTGCTGTGTAAGTGCTGCTTGATAGCACTGTCGTCAACACTTTCTTTCACTTTGCAGATGATTGAGAGGAGGCTGATGACTGGTTGGATTTGTCCTGCTTTTTATGGGTAGGACATACCTGGGCAATTTTCAATAGATGCCAGTGTTTTAGCTATACAGGAACAGCTTGGCTATGGGTTCATCTAGTTCTGGAGCACCTTTGCTGGGTTGTTGTCAGGGCCTATTGCCTTTGCAGTATCCAGTACCTTCAGCCATTTCTTGATATCACATTGAGTGAATTCACTTGGTTGAAGATTGGCATCTTTGATGCTGGGACCTCAGGAGGAGGCTGAGAGGGATTATGCACTCACCACTTTTGCCTGAAGATGGCTGCAATTGCTTCAGCCTTATCTTTTGCATTAATGTGCTGGGTCCCCAATCATTGAGGATGAGGATATTTGTGGAGCTTCCTCCTCCTGTTAATTTTTAAATTGTGCATCATTATTTATGATTGTGGCAGAACTGCAGAGTTTTGATCTGATCTGATCTGTTGGTTGTGGGATTGCCTAACTCCATGTATCGCATGCTGCTTCTACTATAGAAAGCATGCACCTGCTGGACAAGTACTTATTGCCTTCACCTTGTCCTGGGTGATCAGATCTTCAAAAAATAATATAGATATTTCTGGTACTGAAATGCTGTTAAGTGTCCTGCCTGGTGGAGACTGTTGTGTTTTTATAATGATATAAAGGCACCAATCAATCATAAGGGAGTAGGTAAGCACGTTGTGCGTTCATCTATTTAGGTTAGGCACATGGGCACATTTATACAAAGATAGAAGGCTTGTAGACATCAGATCTGTGCTGTGTTCTGCTCACAGGCAAAAGTGAAACAGAGACTAGGTCACATGACACACTTCCCCTCTAGTGATGGCATGCTGCTATCCCTTAAAGGCATGTACAGCAGAGACCTGTCATTTCAGGTCTCCTTCCCTCTTTTCTGTTGTTGCTAATTATAGGGAGTGGCTTTCTATGTCTCAGAATGACTCTGTTCAGTTCACTGGAGGTCAGAACTTTGGGTCAAATTGGAAGTGAGTTGGGAACTACATGATCCTGAAAAAATATTTCTGATTGCATTTTACTGCTGCTGCAATTGCTTTTGAAACATTTCTTACATGGATTTGAACTGGATTCCACAGTATTAAATGATACTGTTTATTTAAAAAAAGGAGTTGGAGATGCTTACTTAACATTAGATACTGCAAAGGAAGATCATGTTCATTTGGATCAATCTCTCTTAGAGGGATAGGTTTCTTCCTGAGTTTCCTGATAGTCTTATTTACCTTACTTATGGTATTTGGAGTATAATGGCTTATGAATTTTACCAAGCACAAATCAGTCAATATAATCATTACAGCTGTGTGGAAACTAATTTTAAAGTTAGGTGTACATAAGAAATGTAAAGTTACTTTGTTGCAAATACTGAACAAAGAATGTGTTAAACATTTTACCGGTCTCTGGATAAATTAAGTAACGACAAGTGAATTATATTTTTTCAGCATGTGTTTGGAATTCAATTAAGTAAGCTAACACTTGCTAAGGACTTAATGTCAAAAGGAAAGCATTAACTTTATACTGTACAATAAAATTCCTATAAAATTCCACTGTAACTGAGCAGGGAGGAAAACATTGATACTGGAGACAACAATTACAGTACCATGAAATTGCCACAAACCTGGAATGTCTGCAATTTAAGAGCAGTTTATGGGTCACTCTGCAACAGGGGTATCTTTGACTTCCACATTTCTAATCCAATTGTTCACATTAGTAGGTTCAGCAAGTACAAACAATATATTTTTTAATGTACTATACTTTTTAATCTACTTGATTTAATTCACAGTCCTGTATCATTTAGCCCCCAAACAGATAAACTAATTTTGCTCGGTTGTACAGAACTTGAATATTGCTGAAAAGAGAGACATGTTGACGAAGCTTTTCGTCTTGCACTCAGGACAAATGTAAGAATTACAAATTTTAAACGATCACAGGAATTTATACCACTGGTGAAAAGGGGTGCTGATTGGCTGGTAGACTCTCATTGGCTGAGCTGTTACCACGGAGAAAGCAGCAGGGAACTTTAGGCTCCCCAAGCTCCCAACTAATTCTAAAAAGGTGCAAGGCTTGAAAACATTCCTTTTGTTTGCAGAGAACGGGTCCCTGCATATAAATGTATGCTGCTTCTAACAAGTGTAAATGAATAATGTTACAAGCTCGGCTGATTATCGTAAAGTGATTGTTAGCCTAGCTATTGATGCACTCAGGATTGTTCAGCAAGTGCTGCTCGATTGCGGAATCATGTCTAACAGTGGAGGTTTGTTTTGGGTTTTGCAAGTATGAGCAGTCTGTACTCTGCCTATTACGAACAATAGAAGGAACATGCTATATGATTCAATCAGCCAATCACTGGGACGCATGACCCACGTAGCTGGTATCGCATAGAAATTCATACACAACATTGCTCAACTGTTTGGTAGGCAGAATGTCTTTTTGGACTGATGGCAGTCATAGACATAGGGAAGGTGGGTGAAATGTTCCCAGAAATGGGAAAGACCTGACGTTGGGAAGTTTATTGGGTGTCCAGCATGCTTGGACGGGAGGCAGGAAAAGCCCCGCAAATTATCGGTGGAGGCCATCAAGAGTCGACATTCGGGGGAGGCGGCCAATTAAGGAAGCCAGGTGGGCCTTCCAGGTTGCCGGCCCACTGAGAGGTGTTGAGGTGCCTTCACTGAGGTGGCAGAAAGTTGTTTTTCTTGCTGGGGCCAAGCAGGCAGGCCCTGGTGATCAGAGGGGAAACCCTTCCAGCAGTGGCGTCGAGGCTGAGGGGATGACCTTTCCTGCAGGCAGTCCCCTCCTTGGGTGATGGTGGCCTCCTGAGAAGCTGGAGGTAGGCCATTTCCATATAGCCGGCAGCCTCCAGCTCCTCTGCTGCTGGCAGAATACCAACAGCCTGGGAAAATGGTTCTTAATTGGGTCTTTAATTATTCAAAATGATTGCCCATCTCCCTAAGCCATTGTTATTTCTACCACTGGGAAACTCCCCCAGCAGTGTGACTGTAACGGCGAGCCTCCTGATGTGACTCCCTGGTATTTCACCAACCCACCCACCACCCAGTCCATTGCCCGGTGGAACCCTGCCAATGTTTCACTTATGTTGGAGAACAAAACTAGGGGCATAAATCCATAGATAGTGACAAATAATTCCAATATGGAATTCAGGAGAAACTTCTTTACTGAGAGAGTGTTTAGAATCACAAGGCGTGGTTGAGGCAAAAGCATGGATGCATTTCAGGAGAGGTTAGATAAACACATGAGAGAGAAAGGAATAGAAAGTTATAATATAAGAGTCAGATGAAGAGGGGTGGAAGGAGAGCTCATGTGGAGCATAAACCCTGAAAGAGACCCGCTTCTGTTCAGTCCATTCAATGTAATTCCACATAATTCACTCCATTAATGCCAACTAATTATAATAACAGGTATCTTATACATTGCCACATTATTCTTCTTGAAAGCTTTGTTGGCTTTCCAATACTTTTCATGTTTGTTAATTACAAAACATCATGATAGAGGAGCATTATTATTTATTGTCAGACAGCACTGAATAAGTAGAAGCTCTTGCAAGGATAGGAGCTCAGAATACTCCAAACATTGCAATGTCGATGATTTGATCGGTGCGCTGATGTAGGAATCAGGTGTGAGTCTGTATTTTCCCAACATGACAGTTCCATATCTCTGCAATGCTGCCATGACATTAGTCAACATTACTTGACCAGATGGTTGATTATCACAATTATATTAAATCATTTTCTCATTTACAACTGTCATCTGAATGGCATGTGGCAGAACACTAAAGCTTTAGGTGAAAGTTGACATTCTGTGCCAGTGCTACCTCTCTCCAGGTGGCACAAGTAACCTTCAATCTGTGTCTCCTGGTCTAAATTTCCCAGAGGGGGGCTTGGAGGTTAGGCTTGGTGAAATTTTGGCATCTTCATCTCTGTCGGTGTACTAAGCCCGTGTACCTTGTTAGGCTGCATATCAGCTGCTTCTACAGGAGAGATTATCATTAAGTAGCACAAAAATGTTTGCGAGGCGTGCCTAGCTGACAGCCAAGTGAGTGAACCAAAACATATCCTTACCTACCTGCTGCTCCCCTAGGCTGCTGCTATTGCCTACATTCAGGGCTCGCTGATTAACGGCTGCACTCTAAGATCCACGTTCTCCAGTAGATTAGATCCATTTTACTCAAGATTTCTGCTAATCACTATTCCAGTGGACATGCAAATGAAGGTATCAAAATTCCTCCAATTATGGCCTCTGTGTTTCCCCAATTTCTTTGCCTCTCCACTAGCAGCCATGCCTTCAGCTGCCCAGATCCTAAATCTCTGGAATTCCCTCCTTAAATCTCTCCACCTCTCCAGGGTTGCACAGGATAAAATTACATGCAGCAATATAATATGGCAGAAATAGTAAGTGCAGGTACAACACCTCAAATCCAGATATCTGAAAACCAGAGAAGTCAGAAAATCATATATGTTTTTTAAACGGCCCTTGCAAGAGTTTCAAATGCTATTAAATGAATGAGAAAACATACTGGCTTGTGGTTGTATGCCAAGTAGTTTTCCACTTCATGCACCTGTTGTTTCCTGTGCTCCGAATGGTTGGAGTGGCCCTTGACTCCACCTGACCTAGCTCAGAAAAGTTCGGGAGTTGCACTTGTCTGCACAACTTCCATCTTGAGTGTGTCTCTAGTGCTGCAGTGACCCAAAGTGAACACAGTTTTTAAGTTGTGGTATCACAATCCAGCTTCAGGGTGGCTGCCTTAGACTTAGGCGGGAGAGGCGGTGGCGTAGTGTTGCTGGACTAGTAATCCAGAGGCTCAGGCTAATATCCTGGAGATATGAGTTCAAACCCCACCATGGCAGCTAATGGAATTTGAATTCAGTTAATAGAACCTGGAATTGAAAGCTAGTCTCAGTAATGGTGACCATAAGACTATTATCTGTTGTTGTGAAAATCCATCTGGATTCTTAAGGAAAGGAAATCTGCTGTCCTTACCTGGTCTGGCCTACATGTGACTCCAGACCCACAACAATGTGGTTGACTCTTAACTGCCCTCTGAAATGGACCAGAAAGCCAAACAGATCAAGGACAAATAGGGATGGGCAACAAATGCTGGCCTTGCCAACAATACCCACATCCCATGAAAGAACGAGGAAAAGAAAAGACTTGATCGCTGTCAGTCTTTATCTAATTACACTACAGGTATTGTAAAATGCCTTGGGACCTTTCTCTGAAAACCAGCAAGATCCAAAATCTAGCACGGACTTGGTCCCAAGGTTGCCAGTTTTGAGACATTCTACTTGTAATTACTTTGTGTCAGTATTTACAGGGAAACAGATCAAACGGACATAACAGGACAAACAGAAGATGAGATTGGAAATGATTTAACTGCATTTAAAATAAAAAAGAGGATCAATAAGTAAACTAATTCAACTCAAAAAGGATAAAACCCCCTGGTCCAGATGGATTGCACCAGTGCAATTTAAAGGAATGTACGAAAAGGATGGCAGAGACACTATTACACATATTTAATAATTCTTGAGGACTGATGAATTGCTAACATTATGCCTATGTTTAAGAAAGGGGAGCTATAGACCAGTCAGTGTAACATTAGTGCTGGAAAAATAATGAAGTCCCTACTAAAAGTGAAGGAAGATAAACATCTAGAAACCAAAAATATAATGAATAAGCGGAATGGATTTCAAAAGTCTTGCTTGATCAGCCCCTTTAAAGAGGTAACAGAGAGAATAGGCAAGGGTAATGTAGTAGATGTAATTTATCTAGATTTCCAAAAGGGATTTGATTAGGCGCCACATAATAGGCGCTTAATAAGGTAAGAGTCGGTGGAGTCAGGATACAAATGGCAGAATGGATAGCTAGCAGGCTGCAAGACAGAAAGCAGAGAGTATGCGTAAGGGGTAGCTATTCAAAGTGGCAGCAGGTGGAAAGAAGGGCCCTGCTGTTGTTCACAATTTAGATTACTTACGGGCTAGAATCTTCCATTCGGCATGCGGGGGTGGGCCGAACTGTCATAGGCCTGTTAAGGCCATAAATTAACTAATTAAAGTGATTGTCAGGGCAAAGAGCCCAGGCGGCCATCGCATTTTTCATGAAACCTTGTCCACAGGTGGGATGAGGTTTCATGAAGTGTTTATTAATTAAATAAAATATCTTATGAAAATTCATGACAATGTCACATAAAATTTTTACTTTTTTTTCCCGATGTTTTATTATTAAATTAATTTCCTTGAGGCAGCTCTGTGCCTCAGGGGGATTTCTGAGCTCTTGCGCGCACGTGCACAAAACAGCGCAGGAGCCCCGATTCTCTCTCCTCCCCCCGCCTGCACAGGTAGCTGAGTGCTTCTGGGTGCGAGTTACGCTGGGCGGGCCTTAATTGGCCCGCCCACGTAAAATGGCAGCATGCAGCCGATCGCAGGCGGCGATCAGCTCCATGCCTGCCCGGGCCCGCTCTGGACCGGCCCGCCCAACGGGGAGAAAATTCTCCCCATGAAGTCTTTGGAATCCAAAACTCAACTTCAAGTTTTGCATATGGTACCAAATTGGGGGGTGGGGTGGGGGTGGTGTATACTGAGGAGGAATTGAAACAAATGGCAAGAAGCCAATAAACTTGAGGAATGGTCTTATAACTGGGAATTGCATTTTAACACGCGTAATTTTGGTGAAAAATAAGGAGGCCACATATCACTGGGAATATAAGAGTCCAAAGCGATTTGGGAGTGCAAATACACAAATCACTAAAAGCAATGACAAAAGTAAATAAGGCCATCAAAAAGCATGAATGTTTATTTTCAGAGGGATGGAATTATAAAGTTGAGAACTTTAGTTAAACTTGTATTGAATCTTGGTTAGACCACAACTGGAGTACTGCATCCAACTCTGGTTGCCATATTATAAAGAGGATGTGGAGGCACTGGAGAAGGTACAAAAAAGATTTACAAGAAAATACCTGAAATGTGAAATTGTATCAATAAATAAAGAATGAATAGACTGGGCCCCTTTTCTCTTGAAAAGAGAAGGCTGAAGGGTGACCTATCAGAGGTCTTTAAAATTATCTAGGATTTTGACAGAGTAGATACATGATTCAACATGGCAAAATTAGAGGCCATCAATATAAAATAGTCACTGAGAAGTCAAATAGGGACTTCAGAAGGAACTTTTTTACCCAGAGAGTGGTGAGAATGTGGAACACATTACCGAGAGATTAGCTGAGGCGAATACTGCATTTATGGGGAGACTGGATAAGCGTATGAGGAGGAAGGGAATGGGGGGGAGGAGGGTTTGCTGATAAGAGTTAGATGAGGAATGATGAGAGGAGGTTCGAGTGAAGCAAAAGTGCTGACATGGACTAGTTAGGCTGACTGGCCTGATTCTGTGTGGTATATTCTGTGTAACTCACCTTTCTCCTTCTTAAAATCTACCTCTTTAACCAAACATTTGGTCACATGTCCTAATATCCTTTTACAAGCTTCGGTGTTAAACTTTGACTAATAATGTTCCTTTAAAGCCCTTGGATGTTTTACTATGTTGAAGGTGCTATATAAATGCAAGTTGGTATTGATCTAGAAAACTCCCATGTAAAGTGTGAAATGATATCTTTTAGGAGGAAGAACGAGTAGAGGCAATATAAAGTATTGAGTACAATTCTAAAGCAGGTGCAGGAACAGAGAGACCTTGGGTATATGTGCACAAACCATTCAAGGGGGCAGGGGACATTGAGAGAGTGGTTAAAAAGGCATTCAGGATCCTGGGCTTTATAACTAAAGGCATAGAGTACAAAAACAAGAAAGTTATGATAAATCTTTCTAAAATACTGGTTTGGCCTCGACTGGAGTACTGGACTGAATTTTCATTCCAGGGTTGGTACCCTGATTTTGGGATCATCTCCAAATCCTGACCCTGCTCCATGTCATGACTGGACATCTGATATTATTCTGAAGGAGGCAGCCAGCAGGCCCAAGATGCCTGCTGGTGCACTCGCCATCCAATGAGGGGCGATGGATGCGATGAAGAAGCGAGACATAGGTATGGCTGACCTGATTTACAGGGCACCTGGAAGCCATGTTTGTGAATGCCAGCAACCTTGGTGATGGCAGGGGCTGGAATGCAATGGAGCAGCACAGCATGCACCCATGGAAGGACGCCCCCATGACTTGCCAACACCTGCCTGGAGATGTTGTTTGAAGAAGTGGGAGTCCAGAGAGTGGCTTGTTTCTGGAGAATGGCAGGGAAAGGCCAGCTAATCAGACAAAGCAGGCTTGAATGGAGATGACTGAAGAGGGGAGAAGCCGGAGTGTGGTCAGCAGCATCTGTGTGCAGTGCAGAAAGTGCTTCAACGACCTTTTGAGGTCTGGTAAGGTGAGTGCAATGCTACATCCATATAACTAGCTTCCACTTCTGGAGACACCAGCACACCTATATGCTCAGGTGCTGTTACCATATGTGCTCGAGTCCACTCCTGGGTGGTGGGCAACAAATCACACCACAACCACCTGTGGAGGAGGAGACACTGGACCCATGAACATCACAGGTGACTGAGCCACTGGATGAAATGACAGAGGGAATCATGGTCTTAAGTCTCTTGCTCTTGACTTTGCAGGAAAAAAGGATACACAATGCACAAGAAAGGTGTTGCTCCAGTGTTAGAATGGTACATACTGCGATACTGAGCACCATGAAGGAGGAGCACCTTGAAATTGCTAGAGATTGGTATCCATCCAAGATGGTGAAAATATATTACCATTTCCATTTGTCAGGGTGGAGCTCCATCCTAGTTTGTCTACTTCATGCCAATGAAGAAAGCTATCATGGTCTGATGCAGCTCTGCAGAAGCATCTATTGACAGGAGAGAGCTTTCCAAATCAAAGTCTTATGTCTCTCGCAGGGGCATTTTGTAGAGGGGGAGCCTCATCATACCATTGTGCCGTTGGCAGCAACGTCAAAGAAGTCAGTCACACCTTCCACTTGCGCAGAAACACTCACCTTGGTGGGACTCACGTAGGTTTGGAACAGAGGGCACAAGGTGACCAACACTTCACCCGTGAGCAGGAAGAGGTGACAAAGGTAGAGGCAGCTGTGGGCAGTCCCCCTCGGAGAATGGAGGACAGACACAGCGATGCTCAGCTGGGTGGGAATGCAAAGCATTGAGAGTCACATACGAGGCTGCAGATAGTCTTGTTCCCTAGCAGCCATCTTGTGAAAACAACACTTGCGGCACTTCAGGATGTTGTCATGGCAACTGCCAGGAAACTGTTCTCAGTCCTGCAGAAAACACTTGTGACGTTGAGGTAGTGGAATCCCTTCCTGTTTCTAAATGCCTCCGGCTGCTGTGCCAGGGCCTTGATTGCCACATGGGTGCAGTTGATTATGCCTGGCACCTGAGGAAATCCTGCTACGGAGGCAAAACTTATGGTCTTCTGTGCCAGTACAGCCCCATCATTCTGAAACGCGATGTACTCTGATGTCCTCTCATACAGGGCATTCATTATCTGCCTGATGATGGGCAGCCACTTGGGATATGCCCCACAGGTTAACTGCCATGCCTTGAAATGATCCAGAGGCAAGGAAGTTCAGCATCACTGTCACTTTTATAGTTTCTGACAGGGGGTGCCCCTGCGACCAGGCTTGAGGGCCTCCCCCACAAGGGTCCACAAATCACTTGATAGTCACAGCCTCCGGCAGCGCTGCTGCTCCCCTAGGCCTGGGAAACTGATTTTTTTCCAGTACACCCTATGGGAACATAATACCTTCATACTCTGCCCATCAGACATCACCTCTGCTTTGGTCTGCACCAAGGGGCAGCTTTTGTTGTTGGCACTGCTGTTGCTCATCACTACTCATCATCATCTCAGAGTAGTGGAGCCCCTTGTTCAGGGATGACCATACTTGCCACCAGCTACCAGCAGGGATGAGGGACTTCAGTTACGTAGACACGTAGCTGATCCTTCGAGAAAAAAAGGTTGGTCAAGGTGTTGGAAATATTGAGAGCTGCAGAACAGAGTAGGTAGGGGGATGTTGTGTCTGTTGGCAGAAGGATTGAGAGTCAGAGGACACAGATTTAAGATGAATGAGAAAAGAACCAAAAATTACCCAAAAAAGTTTTTCCTCATGCGGTGAATGCTTAGGATCTGGAATGCATTGCCTCGGAGTGTGGTTGCTGCAGATTCTACTGTGGCCTTCAAAAGGGAGTTGGGTAAGCATCCGAAGAGATTGCAGGGCAAGGGGAAAGGGCAGGGATGTGGGACTAGCTAAATTGCTCTTCCAGAGAGATAGCATGGACTTGATGGGCTGAATAGTCTCCTTCTGTGCTGTAACCATTCTATGAATCTACAATTTTTCTTGTATAAATATCTCTCTGACTACTGGTGGACACAAATCACTTTTTCATTGGCATAAAAGCAGTGTAATTCAATGCGTGGAAGTTTTCACATTCCAAACCCTAAGCAACTGCAGGCATCTTAAACGCATTTTAAAATATTTGCTCAATCTGATGAGGGATCTGACTTATTACAACGCCCTATTGCAATGCCACAAAGAATATCTTCAGCTGCAGCAGGTGTGACATTTGGTAACAAATGCATCAAAGTGTAAATGACGTATCTGCATAATTTTTAACTTGATGGGCTGCCTTCAAAGAACAACTGCTGTTTTCGTTACAGAACATGACTATTCCTTATCTATCAATAGTGCTCTGGATTACTGCCAAAGCAGAAAACTGATATTGTTTGCATGGCTCCTAGGTACTGTTTAAATAATTTAAAATTGTCTACACTTGTCAATTAGCAAAGTAAATGTAATCAAATTTCAAGTTTCTTGCATTACAATAGTGATTACTCTTCAATAGTACTTCATTGCCTGGAAAATGTGTTCGGACATCCTGAGATTTTGAACATTTCTATACACATATGTCTTTCCATTTTTAAGACCTCCAAAACAAAAATGATATTATTTTTGCTGATTTTCTCCTCTCCTAAAGCATGCCACATTTTTTTTTTTAAACAGTTGCAGATAGATTTTTATAAAAAAACTTGTTACAATTATGAGGTTATAATATTATTATATTTTGGGACTGTAGCTTTAAATTTAGGGTAAATGAAGGAGGTCATGTGACCTGTTCTGGAGTCTGCCTGGGTGGTTTAATTGTTAGAGTTCAAAGGGTGGCTTAAACTGTTTTACTGAGGAGAATGTGCAAGGTATTTACGCTTGGAGACAATGGCAGCTGTCTCTGGGTTTGCAATGAGTAGACTCCGAGTCGCTCAAAGCCCCAGAAAGGTATTGAAGGTACTAGGTTGTAAACAGTTGTGCTGTAAACTGCCCATTTATTTCTAAGATGAAAGGGAGTTGGAATCAAGGATAGCTAATTAGCATTTCTACCTGGATGCAAGATGAATATGTTTCATACTGCCATGGGGAAGAGGGTAGAGGAAGCCATTTTTGAGATTAGGTCACAGGCTTCCCACAAATAAGTGAATATTGCAGACAGACAGCAGTTCTGTTTGGTCAGCAAAGAGAAAAGGCTGCCTGACTTTAGGAGCTACCACAGCTAGGTGTGGGAAGGAGATAGTCTCTAGTCAAAGAGCCATATCTTGCAGCCTTCTGTGGTTTCCAGGAGATTTGTTCTGACATGGCCAAGAGGAAGAAAAATTATTGGAACGCGTTTTCCTGCTGTGGTAGGTTTAACAAAACTCTTCAAACACTGAGGAAAGTGCCTAGAGATAGTCACTCCAAGTTACTACTCAGTGAAGTGGGGAAAGGAGAATTCATTGGAAGCTGGGAGCAACTGTGGACTGTTTGCTATAAGAATTGTAATTCTGTGGAGAGTGTGATGTGTGATAAGAATAAAAGGGGAATGGTCCTCTCTGTAGTTTAAAGTATAAGTTGCCTATGAAAAGTAAATAGTGTTTAATCAATAGTGTTTTTCATAATTTGCTACAGTAAAAGTTTTAAAATGCGAAATCTTGTTGTGTCATTCTTTCAACTATCAACTAGAAGTTCAAATCTGACAAGGGGTCTCCCATTTAAGGTGGAGATGAGGAGGAATTTCTTCTCTCAGAGGGTCATTCATCTTTGGAATTCTCTTCCACAGGTAGCAGTAGAAGTTGGGTCATTGAATACATTCAAGACTGAGTTAGACAGATTTTTGATTGACAGGGAGTTCAGGGTTTATGAGGGGCAGGCAAGAACATGGCATTAAGGCCAGATCAGGCATGATCTTATAGAATGGATATAGAATGAAGCAGTCTTGATGGACCGAATGGCCTACTCCTGCTCCTTTTTCTTACGATCTTATTAAAAGTTATAGGCCTCTACAGGGATTGTGGCAAACCTAAATCATTTGGTTACTGCATCATGACAGTTTTAGGTAGAATTATAATAAAAAGAAAAAAAAAACTAGTATCAAAGATTACATTAGGAATGCTGGCAAAACAAATACATTTTAAAATAAAGCAGTATGAATAACTTCATGAACTGGCACTGTATAATCGACCAGAATAATGTTAATGCGTTGCACGTATATTCTTCCCCTCTCTCAAATTTCCACGGTGTCATAGTAGAATCGTAATTTATCATTTAGAGATATAACATAAAAGACTCAATAAACTGCGCCGTGGGAGAAAAATAAACCAATAATGTGCACTTGCTCTAAAATATGTATAGAATGTTTTCTTTTACTGAGGCAGCAACTCTGATGTTTAAAGTTTGTGAGTAGTGCAACTGTAGTAAAGTGCCTAACTTTACATTCATAGCAGATGTATTGAGATGTATTTTAGATGGTTGGTTTTCCATGTGCACTTCCAGCCCTGAGCCTTCTTGCCAGGGTTTCAGTTCTATTCTTTCTCTGAGTTTTATAAGATTTCCCCTCTTAAATTTCCACTGTTGTGTGGTGGGGGTTGGGGCTGAGGGGGAGGCGGTGGTGGGGGGGGTTGGGGTGATGTGGAAAATGGTGGTCGACGGATGGAACGATCAAGGGGGAATTGCAAAATTCAGTAGAGATGCAAGGCTGGTGTTAATGCGGTTGTGATTAATAACCAGTGGGCTAAAAATTGGAGTGCACCAGTTTCTGGGCACAGCGATTGCAATGCATAATCACCTCCTGTCGAGGTGATGCAGGCTGCACACAAACTTCATGCTGTCTGCCCATCAGCATGATGGTGGCATGCAGTGCAACTCAAAACATGCTGCTGTATGGCTATACACTTAGCAGAAGGCCCAGATTCATGTGTGACTAGCTTGAGTTTCAACCAGCCTGCTCTTCTTATAAGCAACCTGCACTTCTTAAAGGTAAGGTGCATTCTGGTTACAGAAGGGTGGAAAAGTATTTCAGTGAAGGAGTGAGAGTTCCAAATGAAGTTGCAGGCCAGAGAGAGGGCTCCCAAGTCCTCTGATGGGACACTGGAAGTCTTCTTCAAGGAGGTGGAAAACAGGGCAGAGGTTATGTTTCTGCAAGGGGCCAAGAGGCCCTCAAGATGCACTGTGAAGGGAATGCGGGTAGGTAATCACTGAAGCCAATTCAAGGAGTCTGGCTTCAAGGACTTAGGAACATATGAACAAAGAGCAGGAGTAGGTCATTCAGCCCCTCAAGCATGCTCTGCCATTTAATAAGATTATGGCTGATCTGATAGTAACCTGAAACCTGCACCCCACCTGTCGCCGATAACCTATCACTCCCTCGCTTACCAAGAATATATTCACCTCTGCCTTAAAAATATTCAAAGGTTCTCTTCCTGAAAAGGTGGTGGAAGCAGAGTTCATCTCATCTTTGTTTTTAAAAGAGCAAACCCTAGTTCTAGATTCTTCCACAAGAGGAAACATCCTCGCCACATCCACCCTGTCAAGACCCCTCAGGATCTTATGTGTTTCAATCAAGTCGCCTCTTACTCTTCTAAACTCCAGTGGATGCAAGCCTAGTCTGTCCAACCTTTCTTCATAAGACAACCCACCCATTCCAGGCATTAGTCTGGTAAACCTTCTTTGAAATGCTTCCAATGCATTTACATTCTTCCTTAAATAAGGTGACCAAAACTGTACACGGTACTCCGGATGTGGTCTCAACAGTGCCCTATATAACTGAAGCATAAGCTCCCTACTTTTGTATTCAATTCCCCTAACAATAAATGATAACATTCTGTTAGCTCTCCTAAGGACCTGGCTGATGTGCCTCAAAAAGTTTAATGGCCTCACATGAGTGGTTAAGGTCAGTGAATTTATTTTTATTCTTTTCATTGGTTGTGGACTAGGCCAGCTTTTATTGCCCATCCCAAGTTGCCCTTGAGAAGGTGGTGGTGAGCCACCTTCTTAAACCATTGAAGCCCATGTGGTGTAGGTACACCCACAGTGATGTTAGGAAGGGAGTTCCAGGATTTTGATCCAGCAACAGTGAAGGAACGGCAGTAAAGTTCCAAGTCTGGATGGTGAGTGGCTTGGAAGGGAACTTTCAGGTGGTAGTACTGCCATGCATCTGCAGCCCTTGTCTTTCGAGGTCGTAGAGGTCACGGGTTTGATAGGTGCTGTTGAAGGATCCTTGGTGAGTTGCTGCAATTCATCTTGTAGATGTTACATGCTGCTGCGGTGTGTCGGTAGCAGAGAGATTGAATATTTATGGTGGTGGATGGGGTGCCGATCAAGTGGGCTGCTTTATGTTGGATGGTGTCGAGCTTCTTGAGTGCTGTTCTAGCTGCATTCATCCAGGTGGGTGGAGGCTGTTCCATCATATTCCTGACTTATATTTTTTGTCCAAGAGAGTGTCCAGCTTCTTGAGTGTTGTTGAAGCTGTACTCATCCAGGCAAGTGGAGAGTATTCCATCACACTCCTGAATTGAGTCTTGTAGATGCTGGATAGGCTTTGGGGAATCAAGAGGTGCATTACTTGCCGCAGAATTCCCAGTCTCTGACCTACTCTTGTAGTCACAGTATTTATATGGCTGGTCCAGGTCAGCTCTTGGTCATTTTTAAAAATTCATTCGTGGGATGTGGGCTTCATAGGCTGGGCCAGCATTTTATTGCTCATCCCTAGTTGCCCTTGAGAAGGTGGAGGTGAGCCGCCTTCTTGAAACACTGCAGTCCATGTGGTATAGGTACACCTACAGTGTTGTTAGGAAGGGAGTTCCAGGATTTTGACCCAGTGACAGTGAAGGAACGGTAGTATAGTTCCATGCCTGGATGGTGAGTGGCTTGGAGGGGAAATTCCAGGTGGTGGCATTCCCATTTATCTGCTGCCCTAGTCCTTCTACATGGTAATGGTTGTGGGTTTGGAAGGTGCTGTCTCAGGAGCCTTGGTGAATCCCTGCAGTGCATCTTGTAGATGGTACACACTGCTGCTACTCTGCGTCAGTGGTGGAGGGAGTGAATGTTTGTGGATGTGGTGCCAATCAAGAAGGCTGCTTTGTCCTGGATGGTGTCAAGCTTCTTGAGTGTTATGAGAGCTGCACTCATCCAGGTAAGTGGGGGGTATTCCATCACATTCCTGACTTGTGCCTTGTAGGTGATGGACAGGCTTTGGGGAGTCAGGAGGTGGGATACTCTTCGCATGGTTCTTAGCCTCTGACCTGCTCTTGTAGCCATGGTATTTATATGGCAAGTCCAGTTCAGTTTCTGGTCAATAGTAACCTCCAGGATCTTGATAGTGGGGGATTCAGTGATGGTAATGCCATTGAACATCAAGAGACGATGGCTGGATTCTGTCTTGTTGGAGATGATCATTGTCTGATACTTGTGTGGTGCGAATGTTACTTGCCACTTGTCAGCCCAGGCCTGGATATTTTCCAGGACTTGCTGCATTTGGACATGGATTGCTTCAATATCTGAGGAGTCGCGAATGGTGCTGAACATCATGCAATCATCAGCGAACACTCCACTTCTGACCTTATGATGGAAGGAAGCTCATTGATGAAGCAGCTGAAGGTGGTTGGGTAGAGGACACTATCCCGAGGAACTCCTACAGTGATGTCCTGGAGCTGAGATGACTGATCTCCAACAACCACAATCATCTTCCTTTGTGCTAGGTTTGACTCTAACCAACAGAGAGCTTTCCCCCTGATTCCCATTGACTCCAGTTTTGCAAGGGCTCCTTGATGCCACACTCTGTCAAATGAGGCCTTGATGTCAAGGGCAGTCACTCTCACCTCAACTCGGGAGTTCAGCTCTTTTGTCCATGTTTGAACCAAGGCTGTAATGAGGTCAAGAGCTGAGTGGCCCTGGCGGAACTCAAACTGGGCATCATTGAGCAGACTATTGCGAAGCAAGTGACACTTGATGGCGCTGTTGATGAACCCTTCCCTTACTTTAACTGATGATGGAGAGTAGACTGATTGGGCGGTAATTGGCCAGGTTGGATTTGTCTTGCTTTTTGTGTACAAGACATACCTGGGCAATTTTCCACATAGCCAGGTAGATGCCAGTGTTGTGGCTGTACTGGAACAGCTTGGCTAGAGGCACGGCAAGGTCTGCAGCACAAGTCTTCAGTACTATTGCCGGAGCATTGTCAGGGCCCATAGCCTTTGTAGTGTCCAGTGCCTTCAGCAGTTTCTTAATATCACATGGAGTGAATCGAATTGGCTGAAGACTGGCATCTACGATGCTGGGGACCTCCGGAGGAGGCAGAGATGGATTGTCCTCTCGGCACTTTTGGCTGAAGATTGTAGCAAATGCTTCAGCCTATCTTTTGCATTGATGTGCTGGGCTCCTCCATTGTTGCGGATGGGGAGATTTCTGGAGCCTCCTCCTCCAGTGAGTTGCTTAATTGTCCATCAACATTCACGACTGGATGTGACAGGACTGCAGAGCTTAAATCTGATTTGTTGGTTTTGGGATTGCTCAGCTCTGTCCATCACATGCTGCTTATGCTGTTTGGCATGCAAATAATCCTCCATTTTATCTTCACCAGGTTGACACCTCACTTTTAGTTATGCCTGGTGCTGTTCCTGGCATGCCCTCCTGCACTCTTCATTGAACCAGGGTTCATCCCCTGGCTTGATGGCAAAGGTAGAGTGGGGGATATGCCGGGCCATGAGGTTACAGATTGTGTTCGAGTACAATTCTGCTGCTGCTGATGGCCCACAGTGCCTCATGGATGCTCAGTCTTGAGTCGCTAGCTCTGTTCGCAATCTGTCCCATTTAGCATGGTGGCAGTGCCACACAACACAATGAAGGGTATCCTCAGTGTGAAGACAGGACTTTGTCTCCACAATGACTGCGCTGGTCACTCCTACCAATACTGTCATGGACAGATGCATCAGTGACAGGCAGGTTGGTGAAAATGAGGTCAAGTATGTTTTCCCTCTGTTGGTTCCCTCACCACCTGCCACAGACCCAGTCTGGCAGCTATGTCATTTAGGACTTGGCCAGCTCAGTTAGTAGTGATGCTACCCAGCCACTCTTGGTGGAGGACATTGAAGTCCCCCACCCAGAGTACATCCTGTGCCCTTGCCACCCTCAGTGCTTCCTCCAAGTGGTGTTCAACATGGAGGAGCACTGATTCATCAGCTGAGGGAGGGTGGTACGTGGTAATCAGCAGGAGGTTTCCTTGCCCATATTTGACCTGATGCCACGACACTCCATAGGGCCCGGAGCCAATGTTGAGGACTCCCAGGGCAACTCCCTCCCGACTGTATACCACTGTGCCGCCACCTCTGCTGGGCCTGATCTGCCATTGGGATAGGACATACACAGGGATGCTGATGGTGTCTGGGGCATTATCTGTCAGGTATGATTCTGTGAGGATGGCTATGTCAGGCTGTTGCCTGAGACAGCTCTCCCAATTTTGGCACTAGCCCCAAGGTGTTAGTAAGGAGGACTTTGCAGGGCTGATAGGGCTGAGATTGCCGGGTCGAAGCCAGGTGGTCGAGTTTCATTCCTTTTTTGTGACTTTATAGTGGTTTGTTACAACTGAGTGGCTTGCTAGGCCATTTCAGAGGACATTTCTGTGGGTCTGGAGTCACACGTAGGCCAGTAAGGATTACAGATTTCCCTTCCCTAGTGAACCAGATGGGTTTTTAAACAACAATCGAAAATGGTTTCGATCATCAGACTTTTAATTTCAGATTTTTATTGAATTCAAATTCCACCACCTGCCATGGCAGGATTCAAACCCAGGTCCCCAGAGCATTACTCTGGGTCTCTGGATTATTAGTCCAAGCTACAATACCACTATGCCATCACCTCCCTTCAATGGTAACCCCCAGGATGTTGATATAGGGGTATTGAATGATGGTGATGCCACTGAATGTTAAGGGGAGATGGTTAGACTCTCTCTTGTTGGAGATGGTCATTGCCTGGCACTTGGTTGGCACAAATGTTACTTGCCACTTCTCAGCCCAACCCTGAATGTTGTCCAGGCCTTGCTCCATATGGACAGCTTCAGTACCTGAGGAGTCGCGAATGGTGCTGAACGTTGTGCAATCATCAGTGAACATCCCCACTTCTGACCTCATGATGGAATGAAGGTCATTGACGAAGCAGCTGAAGATTATTGGACCAAGGACACTACCCTGAGCCCCAGCGATGACCCAGGGCTGAGATGATTGACCTCCAACAACCGCAACCATCTTCCTCTGTGCTGGGTATGACTCCAACCAGTGGAGAATTTTCCCCCGATTCCTGTCGATTCCAGTTTTACTAGGATTCCTTGATGCCAAGAACGCATCTTCAAACTTAATCTCCTACCCACTTGCCCCACTAACTTCGTACGCTGCTCAATGCATCACACCCCTATGGCTCATCCAATAGCAATCTCTAGTAATCAAGACTCATGGTGAGCATTCAGATGCCCATATCACCCTGACACACTCACCAATGCTCCAAGGCTCACACCCACAGCACACAGTAGGGGGTCTAAAATGAGACAGTGGTTACTGGTGAATGTTTTCTCCTGCCATATGTCCTCAGCTGTGCCAGACTGTATTGTAGGCTGAGGTGAGGTCAAGAAAAATCGCCCCTGTTTTAAGATTCCTTTGAAAGCCATTTTCAATTAAAGTGGTTAATGTGAGGACCTGATCACATGTGTTTCTTCCTTGTTGAAAGCCTGCTTGGTCTGCACTCAGGATGTTCTCCACTCCTGGCTGGATCCGCTGTAGGGTTAGGCACTCTACCACCTTGAAGCTTACTGACAGCAGGGATATTGGCCGGTAGTTTGATGGTAATTTTGGGTCTTTGTCTGGCTTTGGGAGGCTGATGACTTTAGATATGCTCCAGGATTTTGGCAGTCTTCCCTTGCACATGATCCTTGCAAAGAATTGGGCCAAGCAGGAGTGGGCCTGTGGGCCAAGATGTTCTAGGGTCTCGGACAGGATGTTGCCATAGCCAGCCTTAGGATGAAGTGCATGAGCAAGAGCATACATCTGATGAAGAAGCACCATCACTCGATCTGATATTTGCAGCCATCAGATGAGACACTGGCATTATGTGAACTTTAGAGATTAGTACAGAGATGGGAACAGAACATGGTAAGTTACAGAACACAAGTGCTTGCATCCAGGCCAATGGGAAAGGGTAGCTGCTGAGGACTTAAATGGGAATTCTGACGGGTGGCATATGGAAGAAAGCTGATGGCAATGAACGCTGAGGTGCTTTGTGTATTGGCAGGCCTGTCACAGAGCCTTTGTCACTGTTAAGGAGCAAGGAGATGTCTGCTCCAATTTGGCACAGGGCTTTGTGCAAAGTTTGCAGTCCATCATTTCCAGCGTCCAAGTGGTAGTCAACTCCATGACAGCACTCGTGGGTCCAACCATGATGTGCTTGGTGGCTAATATCTCAGCTACCATTGCAGCACAGCAGATGCCACTGCAGAGGAAGCACAAACTGAGGCAATGAGATCCAAACTTACAGCGATGCAGGCTCAGACTGCTGCCATCATGCTGCAGATCTCAGTGTCCAAAGGGCCTTGCGGTCTCTTCCAGCAGCCCAGCAATCTGCTCTAGCAGATTATCAGTATTATTGAGGCACCGCCCCAGGCAGTGGCTCTGTAATATAAAAACCTGCTGTCCTCCCTCAGGGGAGGGATTTTTGCATCCACCCACTGCCACTCTGTCTGTGTCCTTTCACCCAACCAGCTCAGGCTGCTGCCACCCACGCTGAGGTGGTGGAGTCTGAGGTCAGGGCTTAAAGGTCCAGGGCTGCTCAAGGGCATCCTGAAAAGCTATCTGCAGTCAGCAGCCTTCCAACGGCCATGCTGTACACACTAGGGTAGTATTATGTAGGAGCACTAGGACAAGCAAAGGGTGGGAAAATATTGGTGGGAAGAAAAGTTGGAGAGAAACAACTAGTAAACAAACCAGACACACGGATGTGGCAGTTAGCCGGACAAGCAATGCCCGAGTCTTTCAATAGTTATAAAATGAAAGAAGAACTTGAATTTATATAGCACCTTTCACAACTTCAGAATATCCCTTTACAGGTTTTGATTTGTAGGAAATGTGACAGCAAATGAGTGCACAGCAAGCTCCCGCAAACAGCAATGAAATAAATGACCAGTTAATCTGCTTTAGGTGTTGGTTAAGGGGTAAATTTTGGCCAGAACAGGTGGGGAGTACTCGCTCACTCTTCACAGAATAGAGTCATAGGATTTTTTATGCTTTTGAGGGCAAATCAGGCCTCGGTTTAATATCTAATCTGAATGATGGCAGGTCCTCCAGTGTAGTGCTCCCTGAACACTGCAATAAAGTATCAACCTAGATTATAGGGAAGGAATTTGTTTGCACAGGCTTACATTGATTCCCCACAGACCGACTGTGCCAAGGGCCACTAACTGCATGACCTGTGTAGGTTTCCTCATTGATATAGCTGCCAAATGTTCTGCCCCTGGGGAATTGACATAGTCCGCTATGAAGTTTTTCCCTTTGTGTTCAAGTCTCTGGAGTGGAACTTGAACTTGAACCTGTTTGACTCAGAGGTGTGGGTTCTATACTTAAGGCATAACTGACACTTAAAAATACAAGTTTTATGGAGGAGAACCTAAATACAGTGAAACAAATAACAACTTACATCGATATAGTGCCTTTAACATAATAAAATATCCCAAGATGCTTCACAGAAGCCTTATAAGACAAAGTGTGACACTGAGCCACATAAGGGGATATTAGGACAAAAACTTGGTCAACGAGGTAGGTTTTAAGAAGTCTCTTAAAGGAGAAAAGCGAGACAGATTGGCGGAGGGGTGTAAGGAGGAAATTCCAGAAATTGGGGGCTAGGCAACTGAAGGCACAGCCCCCAATGGTTAAAATCGGGGTGCATAAGAGGCCAGAATTAGAGGAGCACAGATTTCTCGGAGGGTTGTGGGGCTGGAGGAGATTACAGGGGTGAGACCTTGGAAGGATGCGAAAACAAGGATTAAATGTTAAAATCAAGATGTTGCTTGACCGGAAGCCAAAGTATGTCAGCAAGCACAGGGGTGACATTTGCGAGTTAAGACACGGGCAGCAGAGTTTCGGTTGACCTCAAGTTAACAGAGAGTAGAATCCAGAGACCAGCCAGGAGTGCATTGGAATAGTTGTTGAGAGGCAATAAAGACACGAATGAGGGTTTCAACAGCAGATGAGCTGAGGGGCAAAGTCGGGCGATCTTACAAAGGCGGAAAAAGGAGGCCTTAGTGATGGTACAGAAATGAAGTCAGAAGTTCATCTCGGGGTTAAATGTGATACCAAGGTTACAAACAGACTGGCTTAATCTCAGATAAAAGCAAAATATTGCGAATGCTGGAAATTGGAAATGAAAACAGGAGATACTGGAAAAACTCAGCAGGTCAGTCAGCATCTGTGGAGAGAGAAACAGAGTTAACATTTTGAGTCTGTATGACCCCTTTCAGAGCCATGTTGTCTTATGACTCTGAAGAAGGGTGATACAGACTCAACTGTTGCCAGGGAGTGAGATTAAGTCAGTAGCTAAGGATTGGAATTTGGAGCAGGAACCAAAAACAATGGCTTCAGTCTTCCAAATATTTAATTGGAGGAAATTTCAGCTCATCCAGTACGGAATGTTGGATAGGCTGTCTGATAATTTAGCAAAAATGGAGGAGTCGAGAGAGGGGGAGGTGAGGTAGAGCTAGGTGTCATCAACATACATGTGAAAACTAACATTGTACTTTCAGAGAGAGATGGGGTAATAAATGCTGGCTTAAGCCAGCGATGCCCACATCCCACGAATGAATAACTAAAAGATGATGTTGCCACAAGGCAGCATGTAGATGAGAAATAGGAGGGGGCTAAAGATAGAGCCTTAGGAAGATCAAAGGTACTGTGTAGGGGCAGGAAGAGAAGCCATTGCAAGCAATTCTTTGGCTACAATTAGTTAGACAAGAATAGAACCGGGTGAGAGTAGTTTTAGCCAGCTTGACGATGGTGGAGAGGCATTGGAGGAGGATGGTGTACCTATACCACATGGACTGCAGCGGTTCAAGAAGGCAGCTCACCACCACCTTCTCAAGGGCAACTAGGGATGGGCAGTAAATTCTGGCCAAACCAGTGAAGCCCACATCCCATGAATGAATGAAAAAAAATAGTTTCAAAGACTTACAGACAGGTCAAGAAGGATGAGAAGCAAAAGTTTGTTACAGTCCATATAATTTGTGGCTTCCATAAGTTTTATACTGTGACAGGGCCAGAACCTGATTGGAGGGATTCAAACATGGAGTTCGGGAAAGGTGAGATTTGTGAGGTGACAACTCATCAGTATTGGAGAAACAGAGGGCGGAATTTGCCGTGCCCGCTGACGTCGGGCATGTTTGGCGGCCTGAGTGGCCAATAAGGCGAGAGGGCTAAAAATTGGTTTTACGACGTTGTGAAACCATTTTATGATCATCCACTCAGTCCATCGATGGCAGGCCACGTTTCCTGCCATGGACATTGGGAACCTCATTGTAATACATCTGCATATCATTATAAGACCAACCCACTGGGATCATCCCCTCCACGCCGGATTGTCCAATCATTGGCGTGATTGCACAGTAACGTTGCACAGCATTCGCGTGGATTGCCTATTGGATTTCAAGGTTGAGGTGACTTGTGGGGGGAGCAGGGGAGCAAGGGCTGCCCTGTGGTTGAAGGTAGTGCACAAGCACGAGCGGGTGGGGGGCAGGGAAGTGGCCACGCATTGGGGAAACCTTGTATAAAGTGACCATTCCTCCACAGCTGAGACAGTTTTGATGCAACCACATTGACATGCATGGAGTTGGGCCTCTAGCTTATTTGCCCACTCAAGCAATGCAGAGATCCGAAAGTGCCATCAAGTGCTTCAGAGCTTTTCACCCCCCTGGGCACAGGCTGCAAACTAATGAGTGTTTTCGTGAACTGCAGAATAGTTGGATGACTGGGCACGTTGTACAATCTCCTTGCTAAAGCTGGCCATGGGGCAGTCACCAGTGGAGGCTCTCTCAGCCCCTTGCAATGTCATTATCCCAGTTTGGACCCGTCTTCTTCACGGTTCAAGCTAACAGTGCAGCCTTGCAGTGCGGGTTAGCAGAATGCCTGTGCCTGAGCAGAGAGCACAGCATGCAGTCCAGTGGGCGAAGCTGCTGCCAATCGGTCAGGTGGAATGGGCGGAGGTGGGTGGGGTTTCGGGCAGCCATGCAGTGCACTAAACTCTGGCCATCCAAGTGGTCAACAATGTCTGCCTATGTCTCCTTGTTCTGATGAGCAGTGTTCATGTCACTTAGATGTGAAACTTTTCTACACAAGATAAAAGCAGGTGTCTCAGTCCAGGGCCTCTTCCTTGTGCTTTGTGCAGCCTTCAGGCCAAAGTGATGGTCCAGCCTCACACTCCCTGGACACATTAGCAGTCCCAATCAGCAATCCCCGGGATGTGTTAAGGGGCCTTCAGACTTAACCAAGAGAGATTAATAGGACACCCAAACAAATCCATACATCTCTCTCTTTCATCCTGTAGGAGGAGTACATCAGGAGCATGGAGCCTGGTGAACTAGCTGTATGCCTCATGGTGTACAGAGAGTGAAGATGACGGAAAAGAGAGATTAACCGACGGGTCTGACTGCGCAGATGGAGGAGCAGCACCCTCAGCAAGCAGAGGCAGCTGCGGCTCCCGCACACTCTGCCAAAGAGCCTTAGCGAGCCGTCACTTAGCTAGACCCAGGGTCTATAGCTGCCACCTTTCATTCCCGCAGATGACCGAGAGTCAGTGTTTCTGAAGGCTGCACATGTCTCGGGAACTGGTCGGTCATATCTGCCAGCTGCCGCAGGATTTGGTGCCATGGGGTTATGAAGGGCATCCACTGCCAGTGGCCATAAAAGTGACTGTGGCGCTCAATTTTTACGCCAGTGGCTCCTTTCAGAGCTCCACAGGTTACCTCTATGGGATATCACAAGCCTTCACCCACAAATGCACCATGAGGTTACGGATGTCATCTTCTCGAGGGCACACAACTTTGTGCATTTCTCCTGGCGCCAAGAAAGCCAGGAGGCAAGATGGATTGGATTTGTCCCGATCTCGTGTTTCCCACAGGTGCCGGGTGTAATCTACTGCACTCATGTGACACTCAGATTTCCGTCGCAATACGCAGTCAACTTTGTCAACTGCTAGGGCTTCCATTCGCTGAATATGCAACTGGTGTGTGACCACCACAAACGCATCCTGCAGGTCTGCGCACGGTTCCCAGGGAGTGTCCATGACTCCTACATTCTCAGTCAGTCACAGATCCCTGACATCTTCCAGGGTCCAGTGAGGCTGCAGTGTTGGCTCCTCGGGGACAAGGGTGGGACGTGGCTGATGATACCCGTGCGACAGAGAAAAAGTACACACTGCAGCAGAGTAAAGGTACAACGAGGCTCATGCTGCTACTCGCATCTTGGTGGAGCAGACCATCGGGATGCTGAAAATGAGTTTCAGTGCCTGGACCGGTCGGGTGGAGCCCTGTAGTATAGGTCGCAGAGGGTATCATGTATCATCTTCACCCTGCTGAGCCCTTCACAACCTGGCACTGCAACAGGGAGAGGAAGTGGCAGAGGAGGAGCTGGAGGTTTCCACCAATAAGGAGGACATCGACGGGGATGAGGGTGAGGATGTCCTCGAAGGCAACGAGGGTGGTGATGAGGCCTTCGCACTGGCCAGACAAGGCAGTGTGCTCGGGAGGCCCTCATAGCTGCTAGATTTGTGGAAGATGATGACAACATGCAGTGAGGAGAGACTATAGATCCTCACATTGCACCTATGAATGTGTGGCTCCAGTTTGGCTTTTGGCAGCACACGTACCCTCTGTGAGAATGCTCCTGTGATGGAGATGCAGCGGAGGCTCTAATAGTCGCTCGATTGCAGGAGGATGATGACGGTATGCAGTGAGGACACTCCATAGATCTTCACATTGCTTCTGAGAATGTCTGACTCCTCTCTGGCCAAGAGCAGCTCGCTTGCACTCTGTGATCAGGGTCATGTCATAGAGATAAAAGCAAAATACTGCGGATGTTGTATTTTAATTTAATTTTATTCATTTATTTATTTGTTCTTTTGTTTATCCTTTTACCCTAAACCTCCCCTCCCCTCATAGGGCCACCTGTCACTTGTTCTTATGTTTTGCTTTCACAGAGTGCTGACCTTTGTTCTGCTATTAACACCTTCTGCTATCTTACCTTTATGCCACTCTCGACACCTTCTTTACTCTTTACCACTATCATAACACTCCCTTTGTCTTGTGTCCATGACATTTTTGTCAATCTCTCCTTAGCTGTCACCTACCCTGACCTTCTATCCCATGCCACCTGCAACACCCTATTTTAAACAATATAAATTTCATCACATTTCTACTTCTCGTTAGCTCTGAAGAGTCATACGGACTCGAAACATTAACTCTGTTTCTCTCTCCACAGATGCTGCCAGACCTGCTGAGTTTTTCCAGCATTTTCTGTTTTTATTTCATATCATAGAGATACAGCCATGAAACTTTAAAAGCACCCGATCCTTTGTTTGCCTTCAGCACTTGAGCCCTTCTGACGCACAGCATCACTGGGCACAGATGCTGATGAGATGGGGGCTGCCCCAACCTTATAGGTGCTGAGAGTACACAGAGAGAATGAGAGAAGTCTGCGCCTGCCCATGACCTTCTGGCAGCAATGACAAGCACTGCCGAGGTGCAGGCATCAGTGATGGCATCAGTAACACACTGGAAGTGTGTAGCCGGACCATCACTTTGGTCTGAAGGCTGCACAATGCACAGGGAAGAGGCCCTGGACTGATACACTTGCCATTGTCTTGTGCAGAAAGGTTTCACATCTGAGTGACACAAACACTGTTCATAAGAGCAAGGAGCCATAGGCAGACATTGTTGGGAGTTTATTTACAACAGTGAACATTATGCACAAGTGATAAACACCCATGCCCAGGCTGTGCAACTACATCTTCTTAACCTTCCTAACCCTGCCGACATCCACAGTGGAAGTGGAGGCAGCCTGCTAACTGCTATGACCTTGGTGGGTGTCCTCTGGAGGGCCGAGACCTGGAGGCCTCAGCCTGTTTTTGGGGTCCAGTGTGGCAGTGGCACCCTCCTCGGCCTATGGAGCTGGAGCTGCTGAGGTAACAGGAAGAGGGGATTTGGATGGGTCGGACATGCACGGAGTCACCTGGGTCGATGGCCCCGGGGTGTCCACCTGCTGATCGTCCTCCCTATGGGTGCCCGAGGGCCCCTGGCTGACCCCTTGGGGAGAAGGGGTAGCTGTAGTGAGATCGAGTTGCCCCGCACCCCTCTCATGTACACACTGTTGGAGGCCAACTATGGTGTCAGATATGGAGTTGAGCCCATGCAGCAGTGAAGGAGTGACATCCTGGACCAAGGTCTCCGTGGCAGCCACCATCCTACCAATGTTGACCTCGGTACGTTGACATGCCGGCGCTATCATCTCAGCCTGAAGGCGGACAGAATCCTCCCTCGTGCCTTGCAACCTGAGCAATACAGCAGACATCCCTTCCTGTTGTTCCCGAGCTTGTCCTTGCAGCTCCAGCAACTGAGTTATGACCGAACCCAGAGGCTTGTCATCTGATTCGGACTCAGCAAATTTCTGACCTCCAGCAGTCCTCCAAGTGCCAGACACCTGGGAAGTATCTGCTGCCGCCTGCTGTGGATCAGAAAGTGTGATTTGCTAACCAGATTGTGACCCCGAGGCTAGCCTAAATCTAGGCCTCACTGAGGTGTGTGTCTCTGCGCTGGTGGAGGGTGTGGGTGAGCACTCTGATGAGTCTTCAAGGAGGGTGCCTTCAGATTTCTCTTCAGAGGTTTCTTTGGGGCCTGATTGGAGGCCCTGGGTCATGGACTCCGTTGGCTGTTTCCCAGATGTGCCTGTGAAAGCAAGGGGAGATAATTAGTACATGGCAGTGGCCTGTGAAACAGGAACATCACTCACAGCATGGTTGTCTGATGGATGTTGTGCTGCTGGATCCTCACATGGTAGAGCACTGCTGACCTCACCGTCAGCCCAGGAATGGTCCAGATCCTCACCAGCGAGCTGGATGGCTCTGTTTTCAAAGTCCATGAGGACCTTGATTTCAGGCATTCCTCCACCAGTCTGCGACCTCTCCCTCTTGTTGTGTGCCAGCTTGTCCTGTATGAATTGAAACGGAGAGAATGTAAGCAGGACACCTGCCAGGCCAGATATAAATATGCCTGGCAGGTGTGGCTGTTGAGTGGTCCCATGGATGGGATAAGGACAATGTAGGTGTGTGTGAGAGAGTGATGTCCCTTGAGCTGGCAGTGAGTGAGGGCCCTGTGGATGTGTGATGGGTTTATGAGTGTGTGAGTTGAGAGTGATGAAAAGAGTGACTTACCCTGGAGGAACAGAGGAGATCATTCATCCTCTTATGGCACTGGGTGGCTGTCCTCTTTTGTAGGGCGTTGGCACTGACCACCGCTGCCACCACCTCCCAAGCCGGATTGGTGATGTTTCTGCCTATTCTGCGGCCAGAGCGGGAGTAAGAGGACATCACTGAGAGCCTCCACTATGCCCAAAAGGTGCTCGAGGGATGCGTCATTAACTTTGTGGGCTGCAGTCTTTTTGTCTCTTGGGCCCATGTCTTCTGTGCAGCCAGTCTGGGCTGGAAGTACTGAGAGGTGTGCACGCGGCTGCACTTTAAATATGGCACCTGGCTTGATAAAGCGGCAAGGTGATGGTGTAGCAGGTGAATGAGAGCCCGCCTGCCATCGAAATGGCGTGTTTCCTGGGAATGCATAATTAATGTGGTGAGATTGGGACAATATGACATGAGAAACCGCCATTGCGGCCGACGGGTAAATGACATTTTTCCTGTCCACTATCTCACTTAATGCAAATCTGGGACAATTTTGCCCAAAGTTTTACTTTACTTTTATTTGAAAATCTTTGTTAGCATGCGCTTATCCATCAACATATGTTCTTATTTATCCATCAGCTTACACTATGCGATGAACAAATTTTTTTTTTCTCCAAAGTTAATATTTTAGTTCTTCAAAATGCAAAATTCCAAACCAAAATTTGACTCCATCTTAATTTTTCTTTATAAAGTGCAATGTCAAATATTCAGATCATCTGTCACTAAGCTCCTCAAAGGCATGCAGATTCTAATGATGTCCATTGTGGATCATGTTCTTCAAATAAATAAAGACAAATTACCTCAATTAGTTCACAGATTTGAGTTAGATTTAGTTCGGCTAGTAAGAACTTGTCAACGTGATCATCCAAGCAGCACAGAATGATCCTGACACACACCATAAACCTTTGAAAATGTCATTTTTTTTTACAGTGTAATGGTGAAGCCATGGAATTCACAATGCAGCGCAGTAACACTGAAAACAGTTTCACTGAAGAATGAAATAAGAGTTTCACAATATTAACTAGTGTCTGACAGCACCTTCCACCTCAAGCACTTTTGATGGATCGGACACTCGCAGAACAGATAATTTAATCCCGAGATTTATGCTATACATGAATTATTAGAACAGTTCAGTTACTCCATAGTAAGTCTGTTACTATCCTTCTCACTGTTTGTTGTATTTCCCAGTTTCATGTCATCTGCAAACTTTGAAATTATGCTCTGCGTATCCAAGTCTTTTATCTAATGTGTCAGGCACGGTTCAGTGTGTTGCATTCTCATCTCTGAATAAGAAGGTTATGAGTTCATAGGTCCACTCCAGAGAACTGAGTACACAATCTAGGTTGACACTCCAGTACAATACTGAGGAAGCGCTTCACTGTCAGATGAGATGTTAAACTGAGGCCCTGACTACCCTCACAGGTGGAGAGAAAGGTGCCATGGCACCATTTTGAGGTAGAGCACAAGGTTCTCTTTGGTGGCCTGGCTAACATTTATCCCACAACAAACATTGTTAAAAAAACAGATAATTTGGTCACTATCTTTGCTGTTCAAGGGACCCGCTTATGTGCAAACAGGTTGCTGCTTTCTCCATGTTACAACATTACAACACTTCAGATGTACTTCCTGCAAAGTGCTTTCAGATGAGAAATGCATTATTTAGATGCAAGTATTTCCTTTTTAAGAAATGGTTCTATCCTATGGACAACGGTATGTAAACATGGGCCAAGCATGATCCACTCGGCATATGAAAACTGTAAAGAGAAAATCAAACCAAATCAAATTCCAGTTTTGGCTTGCAAAATTTTAAAGCCTTGGATGTCCAAAAAAAATCACCGTTTGAACTCGGATTATAGGTGGGTTACCGTATTTGAGCAGTCCCTTGCTAAATTGGTATTGAATAAACTGTAATATTTGTTAGTTTCTATATGCAAGGGTGCGTTCATTCACAGAGGACTTTGGGTGGTCAGTTTTTTGTTTCTGGCAGGAAGCACTGTTAACTGAATATACAACACAAGAGGCTAAAAGACTTGTTAAAGTGAACACTGCTGTGATCTATCTGACTCTGGAGAAGCGCACAAAAGAAATGAAATACATATACTTAGAAAATCATTAATACAAAATATTAATTTAAATGTTAATGTAAAAAGTAGTCAATGTTAGGCCTGTGTACTTTTATTTTCCACACCCTCCATTCACAAGGGTCAGTTAAAACATTAATACTTAGTTTACCCATCAGGCCTGTGTTCACTAACCTACTTTAGCTCCTGGTTAGCAATGCCTTGATTTTAAAATTCTCAATCTTGATTTCAAATCCCCCCATGGCCTCCCTGCTTCCTATCTCTGTGCCGCCTCCAGATCTACAACCCGAGGAGATCTCTGCAATTCTGGCCTCTTGCATACCACTCATTATCAATGGCAGCAATGTCTTCAGCAGCCTGGGCCTCATGAGTTCTGGACCTTTCTGCCTCTTGTTAAATCGAAAGAATCAAAAATATGCAAGTAGTAGATGCTTTTTATGTTGAGGTTATGCTGTTGCTAGGCTAGGATAAAATGAGTTTTGTCTGCCATTAGTCTTACAGTGCTGCCACAGGGTGGGGGAGTCCAGAACAAGGAGGCATAACCTTAAAATTCCAGCGAGGCTGTTTAGGAGTTATGTCAGGAAGTGCTTTTCACACAAAGGGTAGTGAAAATCTGGAACACACCCCAAAAAGCTGTTGAGACTGGAGATCACTTGAATGTTTCAAAACTGAGAGATTTAGAGAGTGATAAAAATAAAGAATTTTTGTTGGATAGGGATATCGAGGGATAGGGAACCAAGGTGGATAAAGGGAGTTAAGATACAGATCAACCATAATATAATTGAATGATGGAACAGACTCTAGAGCAGGGCTTCCCAAACTGCGGATTGCGACCTCCAGTATGATCATGAGATGAGATTTTGGGGCCGTGAGTGAAGGGTTCTCAAAATTCCCACATTTTTCACATCATCAACAAGGATATGACTTTTGGACTTTTATGGCAGAGGACCCAGCTGCTGAGTTAAGTGTAGAATCCTGCGGACAGGAGGCTAGGCCCATGAAGGCCTGGGACTAGACATGCCCAGGCATGTTGAGTGCAGTGTAGATTGTTGCCTGCAACCAGACAACAAGAGGAGACAGAATACACATTCTTCCCTTTAAAACAATCAACCCAGAGAAAGACTTCATCTTACACAAAACTAAAGCCCATCAAAATCTTGCATAAATAATCGTTACTATTTACTAAGGCAGGAAGGCAGCAATTAATGCAATTATGCAAACCTAACAATACTCCACATATACAATGGCTTTCAGTTCAAGACTAGTTACGGGGACAGGAAGACAATGATAAACATCATGCCAGCCCATTAAAAACAATGAGACAATAATCACCTGAAGAAGCCCACCAAAATCAGACAAAGAACTTACCTTGATTTGGACTCAGATAAGAAATTTGTCATCAAATGGACCACCAGTGACGAAGGGAGGAGGGTGAGCAGTTTTGGAGCAGTTGAAGCAAAGTTTAAGCTGAGCCAAGCAGAGGAAGGAGATCTGGAGGTCTTCAGGCCCGCAGGCAACATCACAGCGAGGGGCATAGGGTGGCAGGCTCAACCAAAGACAAGGCCGTAACTGCAGCCCTCCACGAAGATCGACCACCCACAACTGCGCCCTCCACCCAACTGAAGAACCTTCACAGATTCCACAGACCAAGACCACGTGGGGATGGCAGGCCCCAGAGGACACAAAGAGTGCACCCCAAAACTGCAACCGGCTTACCTGGCTGGATTTCGAACTGTCAAGGAACCCTGGTTGGTGCGCATGATCCCTGACCTCTCCTAGTTCAATTTGGTTAGGTTTTGGGGGTGGGACAAGGGTAAGGGGATTAGTAGCGTGATTTTCCGTCATTATGCCGTGTGTTCCCCATTCTTAACTAAGTGTACTTTGTAGGTCTGTATAATCTCAGTGTAATCCTAATGTTATAAATTCATTTGTGACTTCAATAAACCCAGTTTTTTTTTTCTTGCACTAAAACCAGTTGTCTGATCCAATTTGTCACAACCCCCAAATAAGTCCAAGGTCTAGAACCCAGGGAGTGGGAGCGATTCGAACCGCTCAGAAGTCAGAGGTGAAGCTGACACACCACCACCACCCCCTACATAATGGCGACTGTGGCAAGACCTTGGCAAAAGGGACGCGATGCAGTGGACACTGATTTGGAAGAGAGAACTGTAATGGAAGAAAGGATTTCAAATTATGTGTTCAGTAAGGTGAATATGGAAATAAAATGGGTCACTAATCTGTTAAAGGCTGGGCGCCCGGTAGATGCTGCAGCTAAATGGACAGAAGGGAAGGATCATAAAAAATCCATAGAAAAGACAGTCTGGCTGATGTGCTTCAAGAAACAGATCCAGCTTTTGGACAGGCTCGTTGAAGCACAGGCAGCTGAGATTCGGAAGTCAGCCCTGGAAGTCCAAACAAAGGCCCTAGCAGGGGAGATGTTACTGTTAGCATTGCAGGCTCTGAACCAGGAAAGGGTGCAGTTAGTGGGGGAGCATAAGACCCAGCAGGAATATTTACAGTGTCAGGTCACTGAGGCCAAGAACAATGAGCTGGGGTTGCAGGAAAAGAATGCCCGCCTAGCAAGACAAGTAAGAGAGCAGGAGGAGAAAGTAAAAGGCTTACAGGCAGCCTATAAGATAGTGAGCGCACAGGGTTTTGAGGATGCAGACCATGGCCCCTGCCAGAAGCAGACAGAGAGTCTGAACCTTGCTCTAAGGATGGCAAAAGGCATGATGTGCCTCATAAGCCCTAGTGCAGCCCAGGTCGACTTCACAGGGAACCTGGGGAGGATGGTTCAGACGCCACAGGTAGTGCCAAGGGACTACCCGTTTGAGGAGCAGGAAGGCCCATGACCACCATCCGTAGCGCCAAGCTTTAGCGAAATCTGGCCGGGGGTGTGGAGGTGGGGGGGGGGGGGGGGGGGGGGGGGGGGTGGAATTAGGGGCAGAAGCTGAGGAGGAAAACCCCCAGCAAGAGAGGCTGGGACCGGGGCCAATGTGCCTGGCCCGGCAGCAAAGGTTCGGCCCGCCTGCTGATAATGGGGATGAGGGATCCCTCCAAAACCAGTTCGTAGTTCCCCACGGTACCCAACGGCTTAGGGCCATGGTAAGCCATTTAAGTAAACTTGTGGCAAATGAGGATCCCTCGGACCACTTCAGGAAGTGGAACAAGCAGCAAGCATCAACGAGTGCAATGATGCTGAAAAGGCCAAAATACTGCTTATTCTCTTTGGAGAGTAAGCTCTTCCAGTCCCTCTCTGACCAATGTAAGATGGGACAGTGTGATTATGGGGAACTCAAGGAGGAAGTTCTTGAGGCCATGGGGATGAATGAGGGAAGTCCTTTCTCCTGGGTGGAAAAAAGAGTGCAGCTTGTAGGAGAGCTTTTGTAGTAGGCTTTTGCAGACAGGTTGTGGCCAATGTATAGGAGCGCATGCTGTGGGACGCCTAACCAAGATAACCTGGACCAGGATCAGTGGGCCCACTGGCTCCATTTCCTGGTGGCAAACAGCTTGCCACAGGTCATGGCCGTGGCAGGAATGTGGTTTGACCCAAAGAATCCCCTGACTACCGAACTCACAGTGATCAGACAATTGATCATAGCTTACCGTAATGGTAAACGAACTGAAGCACACCCACCTGTAGGGAAAGTGCATGAAATGAAACCCGGCCAGGGTAGGAAGGTGTGACATCAGGAAGGGAATAACCCTTCCAGCACAAAGCTCAACTGTTATGGGTGTGGGAAGAATGGACACTGGAGGAAGGAGTGTAAGAATCCTTGGAAAGATAACAAGGGAAAGAATTCCTCAACCCCAGCCCAAAAGGCAGAGACAGGAATCCCTCCCGCCACGGTCGAGTCATTTTTGGACGCCATGAGAACCCTATTGACTGGCCCAGGGAAGGTAGCAGCCACCACCGACGTGCTGACCCCATCAGCCCCATCTAACCCACAACCCTGACTAGAGCCAGCGCAGCCTGTTTACCTGTGTTCCCTTCCCTATGACTTATGGAAGAGACCTCTCGTTCAGATGGAGGTAGAAGAGGTAAAGGGGACCTATCTGTTGGACACGGGAACATCATGTACCGTGATCCATTCAGCTAACCCCACCACCTCACCTCTACCTAACGGGGTCCCATACAAACTGTCGGGATTCATAGGTAAAGAACAGGCTGGCTCATTTTCCATCCCGCTGACCATTCGTTTAGGAACACTCTGCTCTAAGTGGACCTGTATCCTAATGGAGTGGGAAGTGGAGGGTGGAAAAGGGATCCTGGGAGCTGACTTTATTGTAGGCCACGGGATCCTAGTGGATTTGAGGAATCACTGCCTATGGGGGGCAAAAACAGGAAAGGAAGGCGGAGTAGTAGTCATCCCAGGGAAACAGGGGAAGGGGACCCTGTGCACCATGAAGCCTAAACAGGGATATAACCTCGAACTCATGATCAGTAATACTCCATGGGAGTTCCAGGCATTTGTGTGAGCCCACCTAGCCACATTTGCCACATACAAACACGACTGTGGGAGGGTCAACGGGTTCGAGGTCAGTGTAGATGGGGACCCTATGGCCCGACCACAAAAGCAATATAACTTCCCCAGGGAAGCGGAGCCAGACATGGAAGCAGCCATGTCCTCCTTAGTGCAACAGGGGGTCCTGAGACCGATAGCCACCCACGTGAACTCTCCACTGTGGCCTGTTTTAAAACCGGACGACTCCTGGAGGGCCACAGTGGACTATCGGGTGCTGAACAGTAACATCCCAGCCTGTGCACCCACGGTAGCAGCAGTTGCTGACCTGATAGGAAGTATCCCAGCATCCGCGACCACTTTCACGGTGCTGGGTATCTCCAACGGGTTTTGGTCCTTCCCTTTAAGGAGAGAGGATCAGTACAAGTTTGCCTTTACCTTTAAAGGGCAACAGTACATCTGGAGCTGTCTGCCTCAAGGCTTCCACAATAGCCCCAGCATTTTCCACCAATGCATGGCAAACAGTTTAAAGGGCTTCAGCCAGCCCAGGCAGCTGGTACAATATGTGGATGACCTGCTCCTATTCACTGATTCGAGAGAGGAGCATTGCCCACTTCTGGCCGAACTGCTGGAACTGCTCGGGCAGGAAGGTTTTAAAGTGAACCCAAAGAAAGCGCAGGTCGGCCAGCAGGAGGTGAAATTCCTGGGCTTGACAGTACGCGCTGTGGAAAGGGCTTTAGATAAAGCTAGACAGGAAGCAGTACAGGAGTTACCAGTCCCCAACACAGTCACAGGAGTGAGATCGTTTCTAGGGCTAACCGGGTACTGCAGAGACTTCATTGAGGGCTATGCGGCCACAGCAGCCCCTCTGCTCCGACTCCTGCATAAGGGAGTGGAGTGGGTTTGGGATGAGGGGTGCCAGGCAGCATTTGTCAGGCTCAAGAAAGATCTGCAGACCGCACCAGCTCTAGGGGCCATAGATGGAGGGAAAGAGTTCTTCCTGGAGGCAGCAGCCAGCGGGGACAGCCTGAGTGCTGTGCTGCTCCAAGAGCGGCATGGCAAGCTGAGACCGGTGGTCTACTCTTCCAGGATACTCACAGATGTGGAGAAGAGCTACTCCAATTGTGAAAGGCACCTCTTGGCCACACATTGGCCTGTGAAAAGTTCGCTGATCTTCACAGGAACCTCTCCCATCACCCTTCTCACTCAAGACACACCCACCCAGGTGCTCCTGGACGGGAGAATCAAGGATGGGACCGTGAGCAGTGCCCGCATTGCTCGCTGGACCCTGCTTCTCTCACAGATGGACCTAAAAGTAAAAGGGCTTTGCGAGCCAAAGCTCGCAGCTAACCTGGTATATCCTGGAACAGCCCACCGGTGTTCCATAGAAGGGGTTTGGGAAGTAGATGTAGGTTTAGGGGCCGGGATACACCCCACAGGCCGTGAAATCTATGTGGATGGCTCCAGCACAGTATCTGCTGGTGAGCGACTCACAGGGTGTGGAGTTTATGACCCAGCGGCAAACCTTGCCCTGGCAATTAAGCTCCCCAGCACCATGAGCGCCCAGCAGGCTGAACTGTCCATGGTAGTGTATGTAGTTACACACCCCGATATCTTCCCCACCCCATACACGATTTGCTCGGACAGCACGTTCACATGCAATTCATGTATGGAGTACCTGGCCATCTGGTCCTACCGCGGATACACCTCCGCTGACGGGAGACCCCTCATAGTGAAACCCTAGCTGGAGAAAACCTTAGCAGCAGTGGGGGAGGAAGGGGAGGTTTTCAACCATAAGGTGAAAGCCCATTCCTCCGCAGAACCCCGCAGTGAGGGCAACCGGCAGGCTGACGTGCTAGCTAAGGAGGGTGCCCGCACAGGCATTTTCTGGGACCCAAATGGGTCCCGTCCTATAGCAGCAGTCATGGGTAGGAATGGGACACGGTGGAGTGCAGGGGTAGCTTTAATCCCGGACCTTAAAATGGTCCAAACCCAAGACCCCGTCCTCAAGGCAGTCCTCAGTGCAGTGGCAGAAGGGTAAAGGGTAGAGGGCCCTTACAGCACAGCAGCCCTCTCTGTAAAGGGAGTCATGCTGTTTAAGGGAGAGCAATGGGTAGTACCGCAGCAGCACAGGAGGGAATTCCTTCAACTGGCCCATGAGGGCCCAGGAGCGGGGCATCCCGGGCCTGAGACCACCTGGCAGCGGGTGGAACAGGCAGGATGGTGGCCAGGACTCAGGGAAGATGTCCGCGAGTTCTGTGCCAGCTGTCTGGTGTGTGCTGCTAAAACATCAGGAGGGTAGAGGGACCATGGCAATCGATCCAGGTCGACTACATCGGGCCCCTACCCACCGCCCAGGGAGGCTATAAGTACTGCCTAGTCCTGGTGGATGTGTTCACAAAGTGGGTAGAAGCCTCCCCCTGCCAAACAGCCATGGCTCTGAGTACAGCCAGGATCTTGATCAGGGAGGTGTTCTCACGATTGGGGGCTACCACAGTACGTGGAGTCCGACCAAGGGAGCCACTTTACCGGGCAGGTCATGCAGAATACCCTTATGGTACTCGGCATAGAGGGGAAATGGCACATTGCACACAACCCACGGCCCTCAGGGATTGTAGAGAGGATGAACAGAACCTTGAAAGAAAGGCTGAAGAACGAGACGGTAGACTCACCTAGAAAGTGGGTAGAAGTCTTACCGTTGGTCCTAATGGGGATCCGAGCCAGCCAGTCAAAAAGCACAGGGTATTCCCCACGCGAGCTCATGACTGGTGGGGTTATGCGGACCCCCACCCATGTGCTAGCCCCGGTGCTCACAGAGGGTCAGCTCAAAGAGGTGAACTGGGACAGCTTGGTCAGGAATCTGTTTGAACACCTTAAACAGGTTCACTGGCAGACTGCTAGCAACATGAGAAAACAGCATCGGAGTAACCGACTGCTGCTAGAACCCCGTACGCACCACGAGTGGGAGATGGGGATCAGGTTATGGTTAGGAATTTTGCTCGGGTAGGCAGTCTAGAACCATTATACATGGGGCCCTACAGCATTGTAGATAAGGCAAGCCCCATGGTATATGCCATAAAGCTGCCTCGGCACACCAAATGGTTCCACATTAACCAATGTAAGTTGTTTAAATCCGAGAGAAGGGAACAGCCAGTTGGGGCAAGATCTGAGGATAAAAATCCTCAGCCTGCAGCCAGAGCAAACTCACAGACTGCACAAGCAGGTGCAGTGGCTTGTTTTAAGGGAAGGACCATCCCACCCACCGTTTGGGACACTCCCCCGCTTATCTGGGACTCAGACAAGGTGGGACCTGAGGGCAGAGAGTTATCTGCCCCTGACACAGGTTTAGAAGAGGTACAGCCTGAGGATAAAAATCCCCAGCCAGCGGCAGTGGAGATTCCACAGACCACACAAGAGGGGACAGTGGCACGGGTTGAAGACCCACCAGCCAGAAAACCCCCACCAGCCAGAGTCCCTAGAAGGTCTCCACGAATGCCACAGCCAAAGAAACCGTGGTCACCGGCTCCCCAGTTTAAAAGGGCAGCCCCTCAAGTCAGGGATCGATCTGAGGACAGAGGTCCCCAGCCAGCAGCCACAGGCTGTGAGGGACCAAAGGTACAGGACAGGGCAGCCACACCGAAGGGAGCAGTGTGCTGTAGCCCGAACAGGGATTAACCTGGCCGCCCGGGGACGTGCGGCGGATGTACATAGCTTCTGTTATTAATTTTGAGATTGTTAAGTTTGGGTGTTTTAGTTAAATTTTAAATAAGGTGATTGGTAGTTTAAGTATTATTGTTTAAGAGTGTTTGTATTGAGTTGAGGTCGCAAGATTCGACTATGCTTTACCCAAGCCAGCAAATCCGTTCGGGACCTGGCTATATGTTCTTATGTCTCCCTACAGAAAGGATTTCGATAGGATGGGGGGCATACTCCTACTCGCCCTGATAGGAATGGCCACTGGGAGGCCATTTTTGGGTGCTCAGGGGAGAGAGCAGCGGTTGTGACTGCGAGGGGCAGCAAAGGTAACGTGGAGGAGATCACTACCTATTCCCATGTGGGAAGATGGCCAGGGTGGCTGGGATCTAACTCCACCCGCTACTCCAGTCAGACCGGGTTCACCTACAGGGAGGCCTCCCTCCCCTGCCCCAGCATACAGGTTGTGGCCACATGGGTTGGGGTCACTGAGGGGAAACGCGTGTGCCTGACCTGCAGAGGACAGATTCCCCTGGGAAGGTGGTGGTGGCTCAGGAAGCTGAGCAGAGACATGGGGGACGGTACAGCTGACTGGGAGAGACTGGGGAACGACACCCATCGGACCATTACCGGGAACCATGGGGAGGTGAGCTTGTGCTGGGACAAGTGGTGGAAATCGGAACAGGGAATCTATGTCTGCATGTGGGGATCGCGGAAGACCTACCCCACGGGCGTATCCATTATCTTTTCCGCAGCATGGCTGGACAAGGGGAAGGGGGTGGAATGGGATTCCCACCTACACACTTGCAGAACCCCATCCTCTCCAGCCTCAGTTAAGGCCACTGAACTCGTGGCAGGCGCCCAAAAGCCCCTCCCCACGGCCCCGACAGTAAGGACACATATGGAGAAGTGCCCGCCATCACCAAGGGACCAGGGAATGGGCTGGTACTAGTGCCGACCAAAAAGGTGCTATACCAGGGGGTATACTACGCGGTAGCTTCTGTGATTCTAAACCTCACAGAGGTACACTTACCTGAGTGGTGCCCCAAGGAGACAGAAAAGCTATACCAGGCCCTGTTAAGAGAAATGTTCAGGAAATTCTACGAGTTCGATTTTGCCAATGTAGACAAAACAGAACTGTACACTACCCACACTGAGTACTTTAGCAATGCGGGGAGACAAAGAAGGGGAACCTGGAATGATGCTTTCACAGCATATAATACAGGATCCTCTGTGATAAACAGTCTGGATGACATAGAATTGCAGACACAAATAAACGGTTTAAAAACACAATTACGAAAAATCTTAACAGAGGAGAACACAGTGATAGGCTCAGAGCTACACGAGGACCAGACCATGACGGTCCATTTATAGGAGATTATTGCTGAGTTGGAAAGGCACACCAAAACAGTGAATGCACTCATTCGAGAGGATAGGATTGCATCAGACCAGGTTGCACAGAATGAGGTGTGCGTGCTGTATGGGGCATGGTTGCTGGGCGAGGGCCGCAGCAACCTGGAGGATTTAAAGCAAGGTTTAGTCCCCTCCTGGATCAGCAACAAGCACCTCGCAGCCCTCCACCCATTTGAGAATTCACTAAGCCCGTGTCAGTTCCGCCTAGCCTCTGAAGCCTACCCTGTCCCAGTAGATTGTGGGCGCTCCAACCTCATCATCATGGGTATAGTAGTGAGGATGCCGGTCATGGGTGGGACAGCCCAACCTGCACGGGTATATAGGGTGGAGAACATTGGAGTCATTCAAGGGGGTGCACACGTCCGTTTTGCAGCGGTCCCACCTTACGTCATAAAGTGGGAGCACACGATGACAGGTACAGACCTCTCTGGGTGCCGGAGCCGGGGTGCACATGTAGTACTGTGTCCCCAGTACTTGAACGCCTATTCCAGACCACAGTGCAGGTTTAAAACTGCTGGTGCACGGCCTATAAACTGTACCATGGAGGTAATGGCACAAGGCCATGTTCCCCCACAGGTAGCATATATAGGGGGTGGGACATAATGTGTCACCACAAGTGCGCCCCACTACCAGCTTGGACAGCACATCCGGTGTCCGGTAAGTGACAGCAGTTTTTGTTTTAAACCCGAGGCAGAAGTTCAAGTGGCCCAGGAACAGATTGTCTCCATTCCCGAACCCTCCACTGTTCACCTCACTGTTAGGGAAAACATTAGCAACCTGTAGGGCCCTGTCACACATTTCGGTTATGAAATTCCCTCTCTACCAGAACATCTAAACTACTAAAAGCTGTAGAGTTATTACAAAAGTATTTCTATACTGTGGAACAGAAAACACACGAGATAGAGGGAGAGATTCAATGTATCACAATCCCACCCTGGTGGGACATTTTCGAAAACATAGAGGTCCCTTCATGGGTCAGAATGGCTTCCCACATCCTCGTGGTTTGCCAGCTGGGAATAGTGTTGTACCTGTTGTGCTCTCAGTGCAAGGGAAAAGGCAAAATCCTAGAGTTCCAAAATGAAAGGACCTGGAAGAAGCATTATGCTAAGGTGGAGAGAGATACACCTGTTTGAACCTTTTATATATTTTTTTTGTGTTCCTGAATAAAGATTGTTGTTTTTTTTTGTGTTTGGTTATTTTTAAGAAAGACTTTTATGTGTTGTTTTCTTTTAATAAAGATGAATGTGCACCCAGTGGGGTGTTGGACCCCCTAAATGTTTGGATGTATGTAAATAACTGTATTTTGCCTATGCATGCTTATGTACACCACATTTTAAAGAATGGGGAATGTATGTGTCATGAGATCTTAGATAGGTAATTACAGGGGGAGATTGACTAAGGAGGGTCAGGAATTTTGTTTTTTTTTCCAGTATGATACTTGAAGCAAGACTTAAGTATCACGGGGAGTGGGGCAGTGCTGAAGGGTTCTCAAAATTCCCACATTTTTCATATCATCAACAAGTATATGACTTTTGGACTTTTATGGCAGAGGACCCAACTGCTGAGTTAAGTGTAGAACCCTGCGGACAGGAGGCTAGGCCCATGAAGGCCTGGGACTAATCATGCCCAGGCTTGTTGAATGCAGTGTGGATTGTTGCCTGAAACCAGACAAGAGGAGACAGAATACACATTCTTCCCTTTAAAACAATCAACCCAGAGAAAGACTTCATCTTACACGAAACTAAAGCCCATCAAAATCTTGCATAAATAATCGCTACTAATTACTAAGGCAGGAAGGCAGCAATCAATGCAATTATGCAAACCTATCAATACTCCACATATACAATGGCTTTCAGTTCAAGACTAGTTACGGGGACAGGAAGACAACTATAAACATCATGCCAGCCCATTAAAAACAACGAGACAACAATCACCTGAAGAAGCCCACCAAAATCAGACAAAGAACTTACCTTAATTTGGACTCAGATAAGAAATTCGAAAAACAGTATAACTGGGCTACCAGTTATGAAGGGAGGAGGGTGAGCAGTTTTGGAGTGGTTGAAGCAGAGTTTAAGCAGGGAGAGGTAGCTGAGTCAAGCGGAGGAAGGAGATCTGGAGGCAACATCACGGCGAGGGGCACGGGGTGGCAGGCTCAGCCGAAGACAACAAGGCCGCAACCGCAGCCCTCCATGAAGATCGACCACCCACATCCGTGCCCTCCACCCAACTACCAGGACCACGTGGGGACAGCAGGCCCCAGAGGACACAAAGAGCGTACCCCAAAACTGCAACCGGCTTACCTGGCTAGATTTCGAAGTGTCAAGGAACCCTGGTTAGTGAGCATGATGCCTGACCTCTCCTAGTTCAATTTAGTTAGGTTTTGAGGGTGGGACAAGGATAAGGGGATTAGTAGCGTGATTTTCCCTCATTATGCCATGTGTTCCCCATTCTTAACTAAGTGTACTTTGTAGGTCTGTATAATCTCAGTGTAATCCTAATGTTGTAAATTCATTTGTGACTTCAATAAACCCAGTTTTTTTCCCTCTTGCACCAAAACCAGTTGTCTGCTGCACTTTGTCACAACCCCCAAAAAAGTCCAAGGTCTAGAACCCAGGGAGTGGGAGCGATTTGGACTGCTCATAAGTCAGAGGTGAAGCTGACACACCACCACCAACCCCTACATGAGCTCTGAGGCAGCAATGTCTGCCGTGGAGCCCGGACTGAGTACAAATGGCTGCAAGGCTCTTTTAACTCCTCACATTTTTTCTAATGGTAGGCATGTCCTGATGAACAGATCTTTGAATCCTGGTTCCTGCTCCAAAGAAGCCAGTGAAAAGGTGGTTTCTTCACTCTCACAAATCTCCCCCTCTGCTTTCACAAATCACCCCCTGCTCTTGCAAATCTCCCCCCCTCACAAATCTACCCACCAAGCTCTCCCCTCGCACCCCCACCCCAATCCTCCCCAAAGCTGGCTCTCACTCTGGGCCCGACAACTTGTGAATGTGGAACTGAGCCACAGACTATGCAACATCTCCCTTCACTATTGCAGATCTTGCCGAATTCAACAGCAAGGCGCAAAAATGTGTCCAGTTCTGGCTGGGCCATGTATAGACTGTCCGTGGACACGATAAGAAGACTCTGGGGTGTCATAGCAATTTGCAAGCCCCAAATGAGGTCACAGTGGGATGAGTTTTGGGAAGTGCTGCTCCAGAGGCTGAATGTCCTCCTCCTGCCCCTCTGCTTGATGTTGAGACTGGATGTCAGAGATAAGGAAATGTTTTATTTCACAATACTAGCATCCTTTACCTGATAAGCACCAAAAGGAAAGAACCAAACATATAGCGCAGAATTTTATGTCCCGCGGACAGGCGCGCGCCCGATCTGATTGGGCATAAAATAGCGCACGGTGACGTCAGGTTAGCGCCCCAAAGTCACCGTGCACTCATGCGATATTTCAGTCGGTGGGCATGCTCGGAATCGCAGTGCGCCTGCTGACAATTAAGAGGCCCATTAAGGTCATTAAAGTTTCAGTTAGCGGTGATTTTTCACTACCCGTCCAATGTTACGGTTAGCGGGTGGGCGAATCGGCCAGGCGGCCTTCACATTTTTGCGGAAACTTCATCCAAGGGTGGGATGAGGTTTCCGATATCAATGAAAAAAAAATTGGGCAGAGTTTTTATTATCTGTATGTTTAGGTGAGTGAGTCCGATGCGTGGACATTTTTTTCCGCATTTTTTACATCGTTATTTCTTGGTTTTAAATTCTTCAGCTCCCAGAGGCAGCTCTCTGCCTTCAGGGAGCTTTTATTCCGCACTCCCCCGTGCCCACGCAGACTTCAATGCTTGCTCTCCTGCCACCCCCACCCCGGCGACACTCGACATTTCAGCAGGCGTTTCACGCTGGCTGCCCGTTAAACTGGCCAGGCAGTGTGAAATCGCAGTCTGGGGCCGATCGCAGGCAGCAGCCCATTTCCTGGCTGCTCCCGGGCCTGCCCACCGCGACTGCCCGACAACCCGAAAATCCTGCCCGTAAATCCAGGAATCATTGCATTGCTCCTGATCAGCCAAAAATACTTGTTCTGATCACAGAAGACTCTCGAGGGGTGCAGGGTCGAAAAGGTACCTTCTGAAACAGATAACCTACTGTTCCCATGCTATTTCACCCTAATGTTCCTAGTTGATTTATAAAAATATTAGGACAGCACTGGGAGGCTGTCATTTATGCAGTGAGTGTGTTTTTGCTCAGTCCTGTGCTCTAGCAGCAATTGGCTTTCACCTAGAGGACTAAATTATGTGAGGGAATTTCGATCCTGAACTAAATTTACCCTAGTGCCATTATTAAATATCATTTCTTTATATTATGTAAAATAGAGTTTTCAAATTGAACTTCAAGCTTGAAATTAACTACAAATATGTGGAATACATTGAAAGAACAGTGTAATGTGACATATTTTCCTATACATAATTATCGAAATAGTAGATAATGGCTTCTAATTATCATTTGTGCTTATAGTATAGCTACAACAAACTAAAGTTTCCATATTTTTAGAAAAATTCGGTACCCACTCTTTACTATTAGTTTTATGTAATCTGATTGATCTGTTAGTTGATGGATTTAGGAAATATTGAACAAGAAGGCATGTATGCATTGAGAGTTTTAGCATGATGAGATTGTCTTAATACAAGGTGAAGCCAAATGCCAAACATACGCCTAGGAGATGATGCACACACGTTCTTGTTCACTATTCCCATTACATCCCATGCCCTTTTCACTGGTTAAAAAAAAATCAATAATAACTGTTTTAAAATAAGAATAATAAATTTTATCCAGAGCATTTCAAAGCCAACTTTACAGTGTAATTTGCAGTCATGCCAACATCAAGCAAAATCATTATGCAGAGGACAACTGAGCATACAATATAAATTCTGAGAAAAGAAACATTACAAGCAAGTACACCAATGATAGTCAATCACAATATTAATATTGATTCCACAGTAATCTGATTATCTTCTGGGCTGTTTCAATTTAAGTCAACAAAGGCCGATTCCCAATCAGTAGAGATGCTGCAGTGCATGATTTAGAGTGACTTTATGTCATCATTATTATGAAAGAAGAAAGATTATCATGGGGATGAATTAAGTAGTTAATGGTCAGCGATAAACTGCTTCAAATATACATAGTGCTTAAGTACATGTATAGCTGACAGCTTGCTTTGTCAGTGGCATCAATTTATTAACCTCTGATCTCTAATATTTTAAAACAGCAAAAGATTCTTAAGTATTTAAAGGGAAATGTTCTCTAATGAAACCTAACTTATAAATTATGCAATTGACTTTAAGATCAACGATATTGGCCCTGAAATTTTGATCTTCAGGGGGTTGTACCTGGGGAGGGAGGGAGGAGGGGTACCCCAAAAGATGCACTGGGGAAGCAATTTCGGAGATCCCAATGTAAGGACTGCACAGCAATTGCCCAGGAAGTTTAAACTTCCGATGGGCAATTACCCTGCACTGGGAACCATCTGACACTCTGATTTAAATCAGACACTTCAGATGGTTATTGCTCTGTTAGCAGAATAGTTACCCAGAAAAAGTTAGAAGAATTATGTTATGGGCTTGATTTTCCAGACAGGTTTCACATTAGAAACATTGAACTTTATTTACAGGCTGCAGCAGCAGTTACATGCTTCCGTCAAACTCCAAACTAGAAGAACTCCCACTCTAAGGTTCCCCGTGTTTACAGCTGATTTGTTCACACTGTCATGTGATACTATACAACACAATAAGTCTTAAGGCTACGGTCACTACATTCCTTAAAGTTATAATTACAACATTCCTCCACCTTTAAATTTTTTGTACAGTTTGTATTTACAAGAACATCTACCTTCATGGCATTACAAATATATACACTGGTCATGGAATTATAAGTTCAGTCTCTCAGGTGGTTTCCTGGTCAGAGTGGAACGTCGTAGCTCCACAACTTTCAAATCTCTTACCAGATCCACATTATCTGGAACTGTAGCAACATCAGGGGTAGGATTTTGCCCTTGGCGGGGATGCTCGGTGGGGGCAGGTTGGGGGGGGGGGGGGGGTCGGGAAGCCGACTGCCGCTCACGATTGGCGCCGCACCGCGGTTTCACGCTAGCGGGCCAATTGAGGCCCGCTCAGCACTACCTGTGCGGGTGGGGGGAGGTGGGGGGGGAAGTGGGCCTAGCATGATCTTCACGCATACACGTGAAAAAGCTCTTCAATCTCCCTAAGGCAGCTCCGTGAGGAAGTGCTGTTTAAAAAAAAAATAAAGGAAATCAAATTGTCATAAAACATGTCCACTCACGCGACTCTGTCACACGAGTTGGGACTTTTTAAATTCAAAAATAAAATTTTTATTTGGTGTTTATTTACTTTAGGAAACCTCATCCTGCCCATGGATGAGGTTTCCTAAAAAATGTAAAGGTTGCTTGGCCTTTTTGCCTGCCTGCCAACCATTAGGTTGAACGAGCAGGGTAAATTTGAATTTAATTAGCCTCTTAATGGCCTTAATAGGCCTTTTCATTGTCAGCGGGCACACAGCTGACTCCAGCACGTGCCTGCCGAATGAAATATCGCAAGACTGTGCGATGATGTCGGGACACTTGCTTGATGTCATCGTGCATCATTTCACGCTCGGGCGTGTTGGGTGCGTGCCCACATGCCAAGTGTAGTATTCTGCCCCAGGTACTTCTTTAGGCACAGGCAGTTCAGTGTTATCTACTCCGACAGAAACATCTGGTACGTCCATCCTTGGTTGAACAATTTCAACAGGGACCACAGGTTCTTCAATGGTTACAGGTGGGACATCATTTTGTTGGGCTATCTCCCTTCTTCTCAAATAATCCATGTGTTTGCAGGTGATCTGGCCCTCCACTTCCACATGATATGACAAGGGTCCAGTCACAGAAACTATTACACCAGATAACCAACTCGATCCACCACTGAAGTTTCATATGTATACTGCTTCACCAACAGGAAATTCTCGCTCATGACTATGCAAATCATGAGTTGTTTTTTGATCCCCTTGACTTTTATCCACCTTCTCCTCCAAATTGGGAAGTATCAGGCTTAATTTCGTTAAAAGGCGTCGCTTCATAAGTAACTCTGAAGGTGTTGAACTGGTAGTAGTGTGGGGAATTGTTCTATAGTGAAACGGGAAACATGAAAGTTTAGTCTCCGGTGATTCTCCTGATAATTTTTTCATCTCAGCTTTAAGAGTCTGTACTGCACTCTCAGCTAACCTGTGAGACGATGGATGATATGGTGCCGGCTTTACGCTTTGATACCATTTCGGCTCACAAATCTTTGAAATTCAACGCTGGTAAATACAGTACCATTGTCTGAGATGATTACATCTGGCAATCTATGTATAAAAAAGCTTTGGCGTAACTCACGCTGGTGTCTGACGTTGCCAACCTAATCTCATACACGTCTAGCCATTTGGAACGTGCATCAATTATTAGTAGGAGCATGGTGCCTAGAAAAGGACTGATGTAATCTATGGTGCAGTCTCACCCAAGGCTTACCAGCCCATTCCCATGCGTGTAGCGGGGCTGCAACAGGTGACTTCTGTAGTTGTTGGCATTGTATATAGCAATTAGCAACCTTCTTGATATCACCGTCCATGCCCGGCCACCAAATGTATCTCGCACGATCATGTTCATTCCTGAGATTCCCGGGTGTGATCTGTGCAACTCTGCTAAGAGTGGTTCCCTTCCTTGTGAAAGAACAACTACTCACGCACCCCATAACAGGATACCATCTTGAATGCTCAGTTGATTCCTTTGAGAGAAGAGTGGCTTCAATTTGTCAGGGACTGGTTACTGGGACCATCCTTTCAACACTTGGTCTCTCACTCTAGACAGGACTGGATCACGATTCGTCCAGTATCTTATCTGCCTTGTGCAGGCTGGTGAGGAAGCCAGGAAATTCATCACTAATATGATCTCTTGGGGAAGTGGGGCATGTTCATTGCTCTCCTGCAAAGGAAGGCGACTTGGGGCATCAACGTAGGCTATATGCATCCCTGGTCATATGCAGATAAAATTAGAGCACATCTTTGAATTTGTGCAGAAGCTATGGGAGGGATAGCTTTTTCTTCATTGAACAGGCCCAAGAGTGGTTTGTGATCAGACACTGTCATAGAGTGTCGGCCATGTACGTATTGATGGAATTATTTTTAACTCCGAAAATAATCGATAATCCTTCTTTCCCGATTTCTGAACACCCTTTTTGGGCTGTGAAAAGGGTCCTGGGCAGGTAGACTGTCGGCCTTTCTGAAAAGTCGTCTGTCTTATGCGATAGTACCACTCCCACGCCATAGCGGGACGCATCGCAGGTTAGTACCAGTTCCTTTGTCAGGTTGTAATGTACTAATAAGTTTGAAGGTTGCAAGAGTTGTTTAACTTTTGTGAAGGCTTCTTTGTGGGGTGACTTCCAAACCCAACGCTGGTTTTTCTTTAATAATGAGTGTAGAAGGGCCAGGACCGTTGATTAGTTGGGTAGGAATCAACCATAATAATTAACCATACCTAAGAATGACTTGAGTTCAAAGACATTTTTAGGCGAAGGTGCTTCCTTAATTACTTTAACTTTTCTTTCTACCAGCGGAACACTTGGGCTTCCACTCGGTGGCCCAAATAAACGACTTCGCTTGCCTGAAAGGTGCGTTTTTCTTTTAAACATAAACTTGCTTCCAAAAATCATTTCAAAACTTACTCCAAATTAGCCAAATGTTCAGCTTCCGTGAACCCCGTTATTGGGACGTTGTTCATGTAGACCATGACTTTATTGCGTGGGGAATTGAATACAAAAGTAGGGAGTTTATGCTTCAGTTGTACAGGGCATTGGTGAGATCAATTTGGAGTACTGTGTACAGTATTGGTCACCTTATTTAAGGATATGAACGCGTTGAAAGCAGTTCAGAGGTTTAGCAGACTAATACCTGGAATGGGTGGGTTGTCTTCTGAGGAATGATTGGACAGACTAAGCTAGTATTCATTGGAGCTTAAAAGACTAAGAGGTGACTTGATTGAAACATGTAAAGATTCTGAGAGGTCTTGACAGGCTGGATGTGGAGAGGATGTTTCCTCTTGTGGGAGAATCTAGAATTAGGGGTCACTCTTTAAAAACAAAGGGTCGCCCATTTAAAACAGAGATGAGGCAAAATCTTTTAATTCAGAGAGTCGTGAGTCTTTGGAACTCTCTTCCTGAAAAGATGGTGGAAGCAGAGTCTTTAAATATTTTTAAGGCAGAGGTAGATTCTTGGTAAGCAAGGAGGTGATAGGTTATTGGCGCTAGGTGGGATGCAGATTTCAGGCTACTATCATATCAGTCATGATCTTATTAAATGGTGGAGCAGGCTCAAAGGACTGAATGGCCTACTCTTGCTCCTTGTTCATATGTCCATATGTTCGTATAATGTAGTGCTTGTAACAAGATCTCCATCGTTCTCTGGAAAGTCGCACAGGCCGAAGAAACACCAAAGAGCAGACGCGTATATTGATATAACCCTTTGTGGGTGTTTATGGTCATAAACTCTCTGGTGATATCATCCATTTCCAGCTGCTGATATGCATGACTCATATCTACTTTAGTATAAGTTGTCCCTCTTGCTAATTTAGTATAGAGATCCTCAATCTTGGGGAGAAAGTATTTGTCCAACTTGGCAGCTTGTTTACTGTTAGCTTATAATCCCCACTGAGCCGATGGTCTGATCTAGTTTTAAGACAGGGACTATAGGTACTCCCCACTCTGAGAATTGAACTGGCTGTATGACCCCCAGCCTCTCTAAACGCTTCAATTCGATGTCAACCTTCTCCCTCAGAGCATATGGCACCGGCCTTGCTTTGAAGGAACAGGGAGTTGCTTCTGAGTCAACCTGCAGGCCTTTGATTCTCCCCAGTTTGTCTCGAAAAACCTTGTCTTAATTCTAAAGCAGCTCTGGCTGTTCTCATACTCGTAACTGGAAAATTTCAGACCAATTTATTTTAATTTCTTTCAACCAATCAATACTTAGGAGACTTGGTCCTTTGCCTTCTACCACCATCACTGGGAGTTGTGCTGTTTGGGTCTTATGATAAACAGATACAGCAGTAATATCCTTCACTTGGACAGCTTCACCAGTATAAGTTTTCAATTTGGCTGAAGTCTGCTCCAAATTCAATTGTTAAGTATTCTTGATTAAATATTTGAAGGTGTGCTCTCCCACTGCAGTGGTTGAAGCACCAGTGTCCACTTCCATCATTAAAGGTTTTCCATTTACCTGCAGAGTAACAGTGATTGCCTCTGTCTTCCCTACTTCTACATTAAATATGGAGTAAATATGGAGTAAATATCAGAATTGGTAGTTTCTGGTTCTTCCACATTATGTACTTTGATTAACTTAGTTTGCTGCCTGGGAGTCTGTCTCAATCTTGTTTTACAATGCTTCAGTATGTGCCCTCTTTTATGGCAAAATAGCATTCCGCCTCTTTAAAACGGCAAGTTTCAGAAGTAAGATTGCTTCCACATCGGTAACAATTCATTTTTAGATTTGTTGCTAAGCTGTTTGCTGTATTTATTTTAAATTTTCGGGTAGCGGGGACTTGTCTCCCACTTCGCGGTGGAGTCCTCACTTTTCGCACCACACCCGGCTGTACGTTCCCACCCCAACTGGAAAATGGCGCCATTTTGTGCACCTTGTATAGCCTGTCCGTCCCCTTTGGCGCTTTCCGTCGTGAGCGTTATTTTCAATGCTTTTTTAAAATCGGTGTTTACTTCAGCTAATAATCATCGTTGAATGGCATCATCTTGCACACGGCAGACCAAACGATCCCTGAATGTATCGCACAGGGTCTCCCCAAGATCAGTGTTCAGTCAGTTGTTTCAATTTCACCACGAATGTAGCAATAGTCTCCCTCGGAGCTCAAGCCCTCGAATTAAATCTGAACCTCTGCATGGTGACTGAGGGTTTGGTTGAAAGTGTTCCTTAACAAGGAATACCAATTCACTGAAGGCCTTTGAATTGGGGGTATTCGGGGCCGTCAAACTTCGGATTAAATTATAGGTTTTACTCCCGCAAATGCTTAGGAGAATTGCTCTCCTCTTTTCCTCCCCTGTTATTTCATTTGCCTGGAAATAGAACCTGAGGGGCTCTACATATTGACACCAATCCTCTGTGGATATTCAAAGGAGTCAATCCTGCCAAAATATAGCACATCTGGTGAGTATACCTTCCTTTTCTTCTGTTTAAACAAGATACTCACAGTTCTTGGGTGAAGCACAATGCCAGACCTAATTTATCCTTGTCACCAGTTTGTTATGGACTTGATTTTCCAGACGGGTTTCTCATTAGAAACATTGAACTTTATTTACAGGTTGCAGCAGCAGTTACATGCTTCCATCAAGCTCCACAACTAGAAGAATAACTTCTACTCTAAGGTTCCCAGCACTTAGAGCTGATTCGTTCACACCATCAAGTGATACTATACAATAAGTCTTAAAGCTACAGTCACTAAAAACTGCAATTACTACAGAATAAATCACTTCTAACTCCTGGGTAACTATAGTACTGAGTTTCAGACACCCAACTAGACCCTCCAACGACACCGCCACCACCCACTGGACCCCTAACTATCCCCCCCACCCCCATGACTATCTAACCCCCTCGACAACCCTCTCAACATTCCCCGACAACCCCCAACCACCCTGACTACCCCCCAACACTCTCGACTACCCTCCTGACACTCCCAACTACCCTTCCACACACCCGAGTACCCCCCACACCCCTGACTATCCCTCCACACCTTTGACTGCTCTCCCAACCCAACCTAACCCACAACCCATCCTATACAGCCTCGACCCATTCTACCCTGACCCCCCCGCCCATCCTACCCACTTACCTTACACACTTAGTTTCTCCCTGACTTCTTAAAGTGGCTGGGACCTTTTAACTAACCTGCTTTATAGCAACTAGTGCCGTAAAAAGGTGCATAGCTTCACTTCCCCCGACAGTGCTGCCCTGCACTGGAAGGACTCGGGAACCCGCTGCACTGCACTTTTCTCACCTGGCCCGAGTCAGAAGGTCGGACAAGAAATGTACAGCCCCCGACTTAGGTAAGTAAAAAGGAGTGGAGTGGCAATCTGATAGTGATTGCCACTCCTTGGAAGTTCTGACCAAATGCTTACTCTTCCTGAAAGCCAATGCCCCAACAAACCACATGGGATGTACTGCCTTTTCTATCCTCTTGTGCATCCCCAATTTTGTTTGCTCCATTATGGTATTACGATCCCATAGAGACATATAGCTTTTAAAAAGTAATAAGGGCAAGAATTTGTAGGATGGCGGGGGCCAGCATTGCTTGGCAGTAGGTGGGACTTCTGCCCCTCATTCAGGAGGCAGTCCTGCCTTGGAGAGCGGCTGGCCAATCAGATTGGCTGGCAGCTGTCCAGTCCCTCCACAAATAGTACTGCAGTAGCCAGAAGATGTACTGCAAGAATCTTCTGATCCTAAGTCCAGGGAACCAGAGAAGGATGTTAAGCACCAGGTGTCTGGCTGGGAGGTGGAGGAGGTAGATCTGCAGGTCATCAGGCCTTAAGGGGAGGGCACCCCCCAGTCAGAAGGGGGCTTCTGATGGATGCCACTCACCCCCCCTCCCTCCCCCCAAACTTTGCGCCCAAGATCTAACTCCCTTCATTTCCAGCCTTCTCCCGCCCAGAACTGTCATCTACCCGCCAGCCTAAAATTTGAGGCTGGGCAGGAAACGCCCCTTAAGCGGCCATTAAATGGCCACTTAAGAGACTTAACTGAGCAAGGGTGGGCTTCCTGTCTGAGGCCCTGCCTGCCCTAGCGGAAAATCACTCTGAGGTTGGAGTGGGCGGGAACCTGGAGGGAATGCCATCTGTGCAATTTTATGCTCCCCCCTGCCTCAGAACCCACTGGGGCTGGAGGTGGGGTTGTGTAAAATTCTGGTCATGAATTTCCCAGTGGTCAATGCAAAGGGTCACATGACAAGATTTCACTTTTAAAGACTTCTACTGTAATAAATAATCTAAAATCAACATCGACTAAAATGTATTCGTTGCCTATCAAGTTAAGTATAGAACAGGTATCTCCTTTAACTTCCTAACACAACAGAAAACCACACCACATTTATACCTTACACCGTACTCTCTGCAGCCATTTTGGCTGAATTCTCAGTAAGTTGGGATGACTCGGGAGCCCTTTAAAAATGGCAGCTGGAATCTGATTCTGGGATTCCAGCCCTCATTCCCCAGGGTGTGGGCTGGTTTGGGTCGTGAGTCCGCACCCTGAACTCCTGACCTGACCGGCTCCATTGCGGGATTAGACATGTCTTCGCAATTTTCATGGAGTTAGGCCAGCTTTGCAAAAAGCCATGGTTCACGGCACCTCAGGTGTCAAGGACCATAGTCTGCATGAGGGGACCTTTTTTAAGTTAAGTTCAAAAGGTCCTCCTTATGCCCCCCAAATAAGGTATACCCCCACTCACCCCCTATGTACTCTCATGCCCCCATGGTATGCCCCCCAAATTACACCTATGGCCCCTCATGCCCCCCTTGCCAAGGTAGGACCCCCAAACAACTCTTATGGCCCCTCATACCCCACATGCCAAGATATGCCCCCAACAACCCCTGTAGCCCCTCATGCCCCCATGCAAAGGTATGCCCCCCACTGAACTCTTATGGCTCCTCATGCTCCCTAATGCCATGTTATGGAACCTCCATGCCTATTAACCCACTATATACTGTATGGAACCAATGAACCCTACGGTGATAATAGGATGCATGAAAAAGCTTTAAAAAGTCATTTATTGACAACTTCCACTTTCTTAAAAATTTCTTTTTTAACGACAGCCCGATAAAAGTGTCAATCAAGACCCTAGATTATTGGTCAAAGTTTCAGGATTTCGAGTTCAGTAACATGACCACTGCACCATTGCACCTGTATATGAACCAGCATAGTTGCTAATCAACTGTGCTACCTCAAGCTAAATAAATCCCAGGGGCTGGATTTCCTTGTGGAAATAAAGGAAGAAATTGCAAGAACTCTGACAGAAACCTTCCAGCAATCCCTGAATACTGGAGAGGTGCCCAGGCACTGCAGAAAGGCAGATGTTACTCCTATTTTTAATGAAGCAGCAAAATAACCCAAAAGACTACAGTACAGTGAGTTTGACACTCTTTGTCGGTGGAGTTATTGATCATGGTGCATTTGGATAGAAATAAAACCAGGAAAGATTGCCAATATGCAATCAAGAAAGGGGTGGTCTTCTCAATTCAACTTACTGATTTTCTTTGAGGGTGTGACAATAGGGGTAAGGCAGTGGGCATGGTCTTTGAGACGATTCCTTTGGAAAGGGGCAGCGCTCACAGAAACCTCACTGGAGCTGAAGAATTCAAATCCAGTAAAATCAGATTTTAAAATCTGGAAAAAAATGCCCATGCATCAGAAACAGTCACCTGAACATATATAAGATGAAAATTTTGTGCAAACATGTTTATTCTTTCAAAGTAATATTGGAAGCCTCATCCTGCCTTAGATGAGGTTTCCTCAAAAAGGCAATGGCCACCTGGCTGATTCACCTGACTGTCAAACGTTGGATGGGCAGTGAAAAATCATGGTTGCTTAATAACTTAATTGCCTTAATTGTTGGTGGGTGTGCTGCCGACTCTCATGTACGCCCACCGACCGAAATATCGCGTGAGTGTGCAATGGCATCAGGAAGCTCGCCCGACGTTATCACAAGTTATTTGACGCTCGAGTGTGTCGGGCATGCGCCCGCACGCTGAGCGAAAAATTCTGCCCCTTGACACAAATGAGGAGGCAGCTGGCCTAGTTGCATATAGATTCACAGGGCAGAATATTCTGTGTCTGCTGGAGTCAGGCATGTTTAGCAGCATAAGCAGATAACATGGTGAGAAGGCCAAAAATCGGTTTCACGACGTTGTGAAACCAGTTTGCGATCGTCCACTCAGCCCATTGATGGCGGGCCATGCAAGCATGTGCAGGGTGGTGAGGGAAGCGACCACGCATTAGGGAAACCTTGTATAAGGTGACCATTCCTCTGCAGCTGAGACAGTTCAGGTGCTGCTATATTGGCGTGCTTGGAGTCGAGTCTCTAGCTTATCTTTCCACTCATGCATCGCAAAGGTTTGAAAGTGCCACCAAGTGCACCAGAGCTTTTCATCCCTCGGGAACAGACTGCAAACTAATAAGAGTTTTAGTGGGCTGCAGAAAAGTTGTATGACTGCACACGTTGTGCAATCTCCTCGCTAAAGCTGACCATGGATCGGTCACTGCTGGAGGTGCTCACAGCCCCATGCAATGTCAGCATCCTAGTTTGGACCAGTCTCTCCCATGGTTCAAGCTAAAGGGTGCAGCCTTGCAGTGCAGGTTAGGAGAATGCCTGCACCTGAGCTGAGAGCACAGCATGCAGTCCAATGGGCAAAGCTGCCGCGAATCGGTCAGGTGGAGTGAGGTGGAGGTGGGTGGGGTTTTGGGCAGCCATGCAGCACACTAAACTCTGGCCATCCAAGTGGTGGCCAGCACTATCCATGATACATCAAGGGGCCTTCAGACTTAAGGAAGAGGTTCTTAGGATACCCAAACTAACCCATGCATATGTCTCTTTCATCCTGCAGGAGGAGTACATTAGAAGCATGGAGCCTGGTGAACTAGCTGTAGGTCTCGTGGAATACAGAGAGCAAAGACGACTGAGAAGAGAGCGACTGAGATGCCTCGCTGTGCAGAGGGAGGAGCAGCACCCTCAGGAAGAAGGGGCGGCTAAGGCTCCCGCACACACCACTGAAGAGCCTCGGCGAGCTGTTGCTGGTCAGCACCTAGCTAGACCTAGGGTCTATAGACACCGCCTTTCATTCCTGCAGATGACCGAGAACTAGTGTTGCCGAAGACTGCGCATTTCTAGGGAACTGGTTGGTCACATCTGCCAACTACTGCAGGATTTGGCACCATGGGGACATGGCAGACATCCACTGCCAGTGGCCATGAAAGTGACAGTGGCGCTGATCACAGAGCGCAAGCGGGCTGCCCTCGGTAAGACAAGAGTCAGACATTTTCAGGGGCTATGTGAAGATCTGTGGAGTGTCCTCACTGCATGCCATCATCATCCTCCTGGCTCCATGACAGGAGCTTTATCACAGAGAATATGTGCACTGTCATAAGCCAGACTGGAGTCAAATGTTCATAAATGCAATTTGAGGATCTATGGGGTGTCCTCACTGCATGTCGTCATCATCCTCCACAAACCTAGCAGCTTGAGGGCCTCCCAAGTGTGCCTGCCTCGTCTAGACAGTGTGAGGACCTCATCCCCATCATCACCACCATCGAGGGCCTCCTCATCCCCATGGCCTCTTTCAGGGTTCCACCTCTGTAGGATATCACAAGCCTTCGCCCACAAATGCATCCACGAGGTCACAGATGCCATCTTCTCAAGAGCACACAACTTTGTGCATTTCGTCTGGGACCAAGAGAGCCAGGATGCAAGAGCGATTGGATTTGCCCAGATCTCGGGTTTCCCACAGTTGCAGGGTGCGATCCACTGCATTGACATGGCACTCAGATCTCAGTCGCGACAAGCGGCCAACTATGTCAACTGCAAGGGCTTCCATTCGCTGAATGTGCAGCTGGTGTGCGACCGCTAGAAACGCATCCTGCAGGTGTGCGCACAGTTTCCAGGGAGTGTGCACGACTCCTACATTCATGGTCAGTCACAGATCCCTGACATCTTCCAGGGTCCAGAGAGGCTGCAGGGATGGCTCCTTTGGGACAAGGGCTACTAGCAGAGGACATGGCTGACAACACCTGTGCGACGGCCTCAGATTGCGGCAGAGTGAAGGTACAAATGAGGCTCATGCTGCAACTTGCAACTTGATGGAGCAAACCATCAGGATGCTGAAAATGAAGTTCTGGTGCATGGACTGGTCTGCTGGTCCATGGTCAAGGAGGACCATGTTGCAATCCTACGTTAGGCAGAAGATAAGGGCTGACTTTGGATTAACCACCAAGAGGAACGCTAGTGAGGACGGACCTCCTGTTTGAAGGAATGAAGCTTGTGGAGAGTAGAAGACCAAGGAGTCGTCAAAGGGTGCTTTGCTACTGGACGCCCATTCGATTATGCTTGGACGATTGAGTGAAGGGACTTTTTTTTAAAAGGACACTGGAACATTCACTCTGGTGAATCATGAGGGGTCTGGACAGAGTAGGCAGAGAGAAGCTGTTCCCACTCATGAAAGGATTGAGAAGGCAAGGGCACAGGTTTAAATTAATCAGCAAAAAAATCAAAAGTGATATCAGGTGAAACCTTTTTATACAACGAGTGGTTAGGGTCTGGAATGCACTGCGTGAGTTTGGTAGAGACAGACACAATTGAAGCATTCAAAGGCAATTAGACTGTTATCTGAAAAGGAAGAATGTGCAGGGTCACAGGGAGAAGGCGAGGGAATGGTATGAGGTGAGTTGCTTATTTGGAGAGCTGGTACAGGCATGATGGGTCAAATGGCCTCCTCCTGTGCTGTAACAATTCTGTGATTCTGTGAATTCCATGGTTTAGTGGTGGGGCAGGGAGAACAGATCCAGTTAAAGCCAGGAGGAACTTATGACATTAAACATAAGACTAGATTTCTGCTGACAGTGTCCTTTAATGCATAAACATGGAGTGGAGTTTTCGGTTGTATTAAGAAGTTAATGGGGAATACCTTTTCTGTAGTTTAGTTTTTTGGTTGCCTGCCAAGTAATGCTTCATCAATGTTGATTTTAATTCCTTTGTTACAGTAAAAGTCTTAAAATGTGAAATCTGCTGTGCAATACTTTGCATTGAACACTTGGAAATTCCGATTTTTATAAAAAGTTGTTGATCTCTTTGGGGATCGTAACAAATTGTAATTAATTGACAGGTAGAACCCAGAGGGTGGTGATAGAGTCTGGGTGAATGACACCAGTTGGCTTCCACAAGAGTCTTTTTTGTTCAATATTTTCATGAATGATCTAAGAGTTAGGAGAGGATTTTGCCTCTGCAGTCAGTATGTCAAAGATTCAACTGAAATAAAAACAAAAAATGCTGGAAAAAACTCAGCAGTTCTGACAGCATCAGTAGAGAGAGAAATAGAGTTAATGTTGACTCTTGTATGACTCTTCTTCAGAGCTCTGAAGCGCCATCCATGGTGGAGTTGCCCATGGGGATACCTCCACTTACTGCACCAGCATCATTATGTTAGAATTCTTTGAGGAGGTAATGAGTAGGTTAGACAAAGGAGAGCCAATGGATGTTATCTACTTGGACTTCCAGAAGGCCTTTGACAAGGTGCCGCACAGGAGGCTGCTCAGTAAGATAAGAGCCCATGGTTTTAGAGGCATGGTACTAGCATGGATAGAAGATTGGCTGTCTGGCAGGAGGCAGAGAGTGGGGATAAGGGGGGTCCTTCTCAGGATGGCGGCCGGTGACTAGTGGAATTCCGCAGGGGTCACTGTTGGGACCACAACTTATCACTTTATACATTAATGATCTAGATGAAGGAACTGAGGGCATCCTGGCTAAGTTTGCAGATGATACAAAGATAGCTGGAGGGACAGGTAGTATTGAGGAGGCGGGGAGGCTGCAGAAGGATTTGGACAGGTTAGGAGAATGGGCAAAGAAGTGGTAGATGGAATACAACGTGGGGAAGTGTGAGGTCATGCACTTTGGTAGGAAGAATAGAGGCATAGACTATTTTCTAAATGGGGAGAGAATTCAGAAATCTGGAGTGCAAAGGGACTTGGGAGTCCTAGTCCAGGATTCTCTTAAGGTTAACTTGCAGGTTGACGCGGTAGTTAGGAAGGCAAATGCAATGTTGGCATTTATTTCGAGAGGACTAGAATATAAAAGCAGGGATGTGCTGCTGAGGCTTTATAAGGCTCTGGTCAAACCACATTTAGAATATTGTGAGCAATTTTGGGCCCCGTATCTCAAGAAGGATGTGCTGGTCCTGGAGAGGGTCCAGAGGAGATTCACGAGAATGATCCCAGGAATGAAAGGCTTAACATATGAGGAACGTTTGAGGACTCTGGGTCTATACTCGATGGAGTTTAGAAGGATGAGGGGGGATCTGATTGAAACTTACAGAATACTGAAAGGCCTGGATAGAGTGGACGTGGGGAAGATGTTTCCATTAGTAGGAGAGACTAGGACCCGAGGGCACAGCCTCAGAGTAAAGGGAAGACCTTTTAGAACAGAGATGAGGAGAAACTTCTTTACCCAGAGAGTGGTGAATCTATGGAATTCATTGCCACAGAAGGCTGTGGAGGCCAGGTCATTGAGTATATTTAAGACCGAGGTAAGGGGAACAAAGGTTATGGGCAGAAGGTGGGAGAATGGGGTTGAGAAACTTATCAACCATGATTGAATGGCAGAGCAGACTCGATGGGCCGAATGGCCTAATTTCTGCTCCTATGTCTTATGGTCTTATTACAGGGACAGTCTCAAGTGGCCGAAAGTGGAGGCCACTGCATCAGGCAGAGCACTGAGTGGTTCACTGAGGTTTGCTTCACTTGTAAATGTGCAGTTTGTAACTTTTGGATGACACTATAAATACTGACATATGAGACCGGATATGTGAGCTTCCATTCTTTCATGGTGAAACTTGAAAAGAGGGAGGAAGTGGTGAAAGGAAGCAAAAGTCTTTGAAGAGGGACACTGAAACCGCTGGACAGATATGCAGCATTCATTAGCGGTAAAAATGGATCCAACTAAGGCTGCACATCACAAGCACAGAGACTAAATTTACAGATGAAACAAAGCTGATGAAGGTGGTAGACTTTTAAGCAGAACATAAGATACCGAAGGATTTGGTGGCAGATGGAATGCAATATGAAAAAATGTAAAGTGCTTCCTATGGGAGCAAAAAATCCAGCTAGTGCTATAACTTAAATTGGAAAGAAAATAATAAGCATGGAAAATGAAAGAACGCTGGGATCCTGACTGACAGTAAATTGAAGCTATTGCAACAACACTCAGTGGCAGTGACTCAAACAAATCAGATGTTGAGATACATTAAAAGGTCACTATTGAGCCACAATAGTGAGATAATTCTTCCACTTCAAAAATCATTGGTGCAACTGTACTTAGAATTCTGCATGCAGCTCTGGTCACCTCAGAACAGAAAGGATATGGCAGTTATTGAAAGGATACAGAAGAGGACAGCAGAATGATTGAGGGGGTGGAGGAATTGGATTATGAGGAGCAATTATGTAAATTGGACATGTTATCACTGGCAAAGAGAGGTTGAGAGATGATATAATTGTTGATTTTAGGCTTCTAAAGGGATTAGATAACGTAGACCATGATATGCCCTTGCAGCTTATTCAGAACCAGAGGGCACAGCCTGCATTTGAAGGGGGTAAATTGAAAACTAATTTGTAGAAACATTAGCTCCAATGTTTACAGAGCAGGATGTCTTTTAATTTTTTTTGCAGGCTTTCCACCCAGCAGCCAACCTAATTGTGGGGTGGCAGGGGCAGGGGGTGGAGATGGTGGTCATGGGGACTGATTGCACGGGATGGAGATGGTGGCTGGGGGGAGGGATTGCCGGGAGGTGGAGATGGTGGCTGGGTGGAGGGATTGCTGGGGGTGGAGATAGTGGGTGCAGGGAGGGATTGCTGCGGGGGGTGGAATTGGTGGTCACTAGAATGATGGTGGTTGGGGGAAGAAATCACAAGGAGATGAGTTGGAGGTTGAGGGGGAAGAATTGGTATTTGAAGGGGAGAGATAGTAATTATAGGGAGAGATCATCCAAGAACAAGAGAGTAGTCAAGAAGAGATGGTGGTCGGGGATGGTCCCTCCCCTGACTAATACGAGTTAAAAATAAAAAGGTTGCAAAAACAGAGGTTCAGAGATTCCTAATAGGTTTCATTGACTGACGGCCTCCTTAGAGCAGATTGGTTAACTGCCCTCTCTCCAGCCTCCGTGAAAACTGAAAGTGGATGAGTTTGAGGTGGCTTGGAGGTGGATTTGACTATTAAAACATTTTAACTTCTCACCAGGCGATTAGAATTAGCCCCCTTATTTCAGAGAGCAAGTGGTCAATCAATGCTCACTGATGATTGCAGTGTTTAGTTATGTCCATGACACCTCAGATACTGAAGCACTGTGTTCACAGAAGACTTGGACAGCATTTAGATTTGGGCTGATAAGTGGCAAGAAGAAGCAAAGTGTGCTTATGACAGATGTCATAACCTCTACCACCTAGACGTAAAGTATAGTTGTACTGGAACACCACCAACTGCAACTTCCCCTCCAAGTCACACACAATTCTGATTTCAAAATATATCACTTTCCTTCATTGTCACTGGGTCAAAATCCTAGAATTCCCTCCCTAACAGCACTGTGGGTGTACTTATATCACATAGACCACAGTGGTTCAAGAAGGCAGCTCAACACCACCTTTTCAAGGACAATGAGGCTTGGGCAACAAATGCTGGCCTTTCCAAAGATAATCACATGCCATGGACAAATAATTTTTTTAAATACAGTTACGTACCTCAGGGATCAGTCCTAGGGCCATCACTCTTTTTGACATACATACTCGGACTTGGGTGTCCATGGTAAAAAACCCCAAAATTTTTAGATGACACAAAGTTTGGAAATGTAGTTAACTGTGAGGAGGATGTTGAGGCACAAGTAAGGAGTGTGATGGAATCTCTCTATTTGCCAGGATGAATGCAGCTCCAACAACACTTAAGGGTGCTTGACACCATCCAAGACAAAGAGCTTGCTTAATTGGCAGTGCATCATGAGGTGCCTATCATCTAGAGTAGATAAAGAGAAACTGTTCCCTTGGTAGAAATGTCAAGAACTAGAGGGCACAGATTTAAGCTGATTGGCAAAAGAACCAAAGGCAACATGAGGAAAAACATTTTTATGCAGTGAGTGGTTATGATCTAAAATGCACTGCCTGAAAGGGTGTTGGTGCAGATTCAACCATGGTTTTCAGAAGGGAATTGGATAAGCACCTGAAAGGGAAAAAAAATTGCAAGGCTATGGGAAAGAGCGAGGAGTGGGACTTATCTAAATTGCTCCTGTAGAGAGCCATCATGAGCTGAGTAGGCTCTTTCTGTGCTGTAACCATTCTATTATTCTATTCCATGATTCTTTCCTGCCAGCATGAACTGGATTCACCAGAGAGTTCCCAAATAAAAATTGTTGGAATTAATTAAGGTTAGTCAGATAAAAGTATGAATGAGCTATTGTACAAAAGGAAAATATAGCTCTAGAGACAGCCTCAGAGAAAAAGGTGTTCAAAAAATATATAGAGCTCATCTAAAAAAATAATTACAAACTTCCAAAGCACTTTACAGTCAAGGAAGCACTTTAGAATTGTAGTCACTGTTATACTGTAGGAAACATGGCCGCAAATTGTGCACAGCAAATTTTCATAAACAACAAAGTGATAATGATCAGAAAATCTAGTGTGGTGTTGTTGGTTGGGGGATAAATATTGGCCAGGACACCAGGAGAATTCTCCTGCTCTTCTTCAAAATAGTGCCATGGATTCTTTTACATCCTTCTAAAAGGGCAGAGAGGCCTTGGTTTAACATCTGATCCAGAAGACTGCACCTCCAAAGTGCAGCTCTCCCTCAGTACTGCAGTTTCCTTCTCCTCTCCCCTCCTGCATGTTTAAGCTGCACAAGAAATCTTTGTGCCAGCACACCTCATGCAGTGTGTAATTAATAGCATACTTTGATCTAAAATGTCAGGGAAATAATTTGCTGGTAGTAGGCTGAAAGTTTGCTGTTTATTATTTTACCACAATTCAATTTGTGTGAGTGTGCCTCAGTGATTTTCTGAAAGGAAGTTTAATTAGGAATGAATACGATTGTCTAATTTAAGACTGCACAGGTCTCAAGCTGCTGAAGTTAATTAAATGCTACACCTGTTACTGCAATTTCAAACAGCCTGGCTTCCTAAATAAGCTTAAGTCTGTATCCAGTTTTCAAAGACTTCACAATTACAAAAGAAATCTAAACTTTAAAAACATCAGCACAGCAAAACCTCAGCATTAGGCCCTTTAAATATTGAGGTGCAAACACTTCCCACATTGGTACATAATTTCTTTGTCCCCCTGATCCAATGATGGTAATAACCTATTTAAAGTAAAACAATTAATCCTCCCTTTAAAACTTCTGTCAAAGGAACTTTATATGCATGGCTTATAATATTCAAAATACTTCCAAGCCTTTTAAAAACATATTTTTAATTTTTCTAACAAATGTTTTATCCAAAACATATTTCATACATCTGGCCATTTGAATCTTCAATATTAAAGTTCTGTCTTCATTTTGTTTTATTTGCATCCTTCACACAAATCATCAGATTTCAGTTCCCATACATTGCCATTCACTTCAACGGTGTTCATTATAACTTGAAGTGGACAGGGCAGAATTAGTTATTCACTAATATGAAACTCTACCTAAGATGCAAAATCCCTCAGACTTTGTGGTGCTAAGGCCAAAAGAATGGTTTATGATGTAAAATGAGGTACAGTGCCCCTTCCTTCTGAGTTTTATCATTCATGGAATCCCCAATCATAGAATAGTGTAGCACAGAAGGAGACCATTCATCCCATCGAGACCGCAGTCTCTTTGATTTATCTCCCGAGGACAGCCCAACAATTTATAGAATTTGTTGTTGTGCGATAGTGCATGGCAGGCAAGAGCAAATCAACATCCTCTTTTATAGTTTTCCTGGTTTTTATTTCCATTGAAATCAAACAGGAGGTGTGAAATGGACTGTCCATTCACTAACATCTGTTTTACACTATCACTCAGAATCAAAATCTACTCTATTAACATCAAGTACATTTTATGGACTTTGCTTGCCTGCATTATAGTATCATTTACTCAGGGTGCAGTCATACTGTCACTGCATGTTCTGAAAAGATCTTTACAGTCATTAATATATCAGTAAATCAATGGTCTATATTATTTCACAGGAACATGTCAAGGAACCAATTTTTCTATGTATCAATACATCAGGTGTAGTGTGGTCCATTCCATATTTTTATGCAATGAAATGTTTGAAATACAGTTATGCAGATCACTTAAGGTATTTAAGTTTGATAAGTGTAGTTAAATCTAAGAGTGAGCTGTTTAACAGGATATGGGTTCACTTAGATTTTTCTTTCATTATTTTATGCAGTATATCCAAAAGTTGTGAGAAATTCATCCAGATAAAGGAAGCCATTAACCACCCTGCCAACATTCAAGAATAAATTTGGTGGTCGAAGCAAAGAGATGTGGGAACAGAGTGGGCTTATGCTAGTGTGGAGGATAAACACAAACACGGACTGATTGGGCGAAACAACCTTTTATATCGTATTTTCTGGGTATTCCAAACCAAGTCAACAATCATACTCAAATCATTAATACATACTAGATCTGAATTTCTTTTTATTTATGAAAGATTTTTTCTTCATGTAAGGTCAATTACTTTGCATTTCATGTTCATTATATCATTGTGAAATAATTTGTACAAAAGTAAATTAAGGCATCACCAAGGTTTGCACACCAAGGTGTGAACAACCATCCTCAAAGAAATTTCACTGGAACCATTTGAGTCATTTAACAGAATGCTTCATTGCGATATCTATAACAATTTTCATGCTTGAATATAGTGCAATTAAATGTTTTTGCGGTCATATTTCATTGTTAGGTATATTATTGAGCAAAACACTGGAACCAAACAGATGCCATTGCAGTTTTTCTCAGTAGCATTCAATAAATGTAGAAATTTCATCTGCTTTGACACCTGCCTGCACAATCAAAGGCTGAACACTCAAAAATATTGCAACACTGGGTGGAATCGTCCCAGATTTGCACAAAGTGGCATTTAACGACATTTTACCCACCGTCTGCGATGGCAGGTTTTCACGCCGTATCGTCCCAAACCGGCCACATTATTTATGCATTCCTGGGAAACACATCATTTCCATGCACGGGCGGGCTCTGATTCACCTGCCACACCGTCACCTTGCCGCTTCATCATGCCTGGCACCATATTTAAAGTGCAGCCGCATTCAGTGCTTCCAGCCCAGGACTGCAGCAAAGAAGACATGACCCCAAAAGACAAGAAGACTGCAGCTCTTGAGCGCCCTTTGGACGCCGTGGAGGCCTGCTGTGATGTTCTCTACTCCGGCTCTGGCGCAGGAGAGCAGCAACATTACCACTATGGCTTGGGAGGCGGCGGCAGTGGTGATCAGTGCCAATGCTGCACAGAAGAGGTTGGCCATCCAATACAGATAGAGGATGAATGATCTCATTTGTGCAGCCAGGGTATGGCAACCATCTCAGCACTCTAAACTCACACACTCAAGCCCATCACGTATTTACTGGCATCTCACTCACTGCCAGCTCAAAGGACATCGTCACCCATTCTCACACACACACCCTCACATCTCCATCTGGCCTCATCTCCTCTGGAGACTGCCTCCTCAGGCATCAACATCTTGAGGCCACTTACAAAATGTACCCAACACACAACCAGGGTTACCCTCCTTCCCCAGTACAGCCATTGTCCTGCAGCCTCTCCCCTTCGCCAAATAAGCCCTAGCCTTGCAGCCATTGAAAAGCCACCCATGTATGGCGTATCTGGTAGGTAGAGACCTGCCATGAGCCCTCCTAAAAGTGATGTGGCACTGTCTGTGCAGCCTGGCGCTGATGACTGCAAGTGCTGACTGAAGCAAGGTAGGAAAACAAACCTTGAAGTCCCAAGCGAAGTGCAGCCTGCCAGGTGCACATCGTTTATGTGCTGTTGTGAAACACGTCAGCATGTTTTCCTGCCGATATGGGCGGACAATCCAACCGGGGTGGTGGGGGCGGGTGGGGGGGGGGGGGGGGGGGCGGGTGATGACTCCGGCGGGCTGGCCTAATAATGATATGCTGATGTATTACAATGAAATTCCCGACATCCAATGGCAGAGAATGCAGCCAGCAGGCTGAGCGGACGATCGCGAACTGATTTCACGTCGTGGTGAAACCGATCGTGCCATATTGTCCGCTCACGCCACCAGTCCGATGCCGGCGGGCACGGAAAATCCCAGCCACTGTATTATCAAAGGACATTTAACACACTCGAAGTATTAATGTAGCCACTTCCAAGTATGCAAGATGTTTAAAAAGATTGCAGTGCCAACACTGTAGCTATTCTGTTAACAGCTCTAGTAATAGCTCCAGCAGAAACAGAATGATTATTTTAAACAGCTTGCACACTTTGATAAAACCATATTAATAAAACTGTAGGCTGTAAATGTCCTTGGATAAAGCTTTATTTCCATAGTTCACTCTTTGATTGCACATAAGAAAATAGAGACTCAGACTATTAATTTGACTTTGTCTTTTTGCCCCAGGCACTGACAACATCAGTTACATTCAATGTTGCATGTGCCCACAGTATTTGTTTTAAAATCGTAATTTTTAGCAGAAAGAAAAACTGACAATTAAACAAAAGTCCAGGAATATTGCAGGCAATTTAAAAATAACTTTTGGTATACAAATATATGTTGCAAATCTTCCAGTAAGATAGATTATTTACAAATGGTAGTGGACTTCATTCTGAGAGTGCAATTTGTCCTCTTAAGTATCCCCAGTTGCATTATGGTCAACACAAAGGGTGGAATTCTCCCAACCAGCCCGTGGTAGGCTTTGTGGTCTGAATCACATGGTGAAAAGAGTAGCGTGCAGCAGTCAAACCTCACTTCGCTCACGACTTCGAGGTGAGGGCAACAGTCATAGCCTACCTACCACAGCGTTGCACCAGTCTCGTTGCGATGTCAGTGGAACGCCACACTGGGGGTGTAGAGTTGGTCTGCTCCCGGTGGGTGCCTCTATAGTCCTGAAGGACGCAACTGTGCTTTACTCAGGCAGGGCTGTACCCTCAAACAGAGCTCAGCATTTTGACAGGGGTCAGGGGGAAGGATAATGGACACATGGGAGGGGTAAAGGAGAAGGAAGGTATTGCAAGGGTTTGGTGGGGGGTGGGGGGTTCGATTACAGGCAGAGGGGAGGCGGAGGGGTGGGAAGCTGGACCCCGACAATGGAAAACTGAAACTGACAAACAAGGGGGTGGATGGGATACCACATGTATGAATGGGAGGGGATGCAAGTAAGTTCCGGAATAGGAAAGGTGGGGGAGGGGTGTGTTAGTGTGGCACAAGAGGGCTACGAGGGCTGGGTGTCAGAGACTCATGAAGTGGGGTGGGGGGTGGGGGGTGGGGAGTGGGGGGACGGAGGGGGTTGGGGGTTGCTGCGGTGGGAAGGTAGGCAAGCCTAGTGTTCAGTCATGAGGCTAATTTGGAACTCAGTGAAAGTCAAAGTCCTTGATCTGGAGCCAGTAGGTCGGAGTAGAGACACTCCTTGGGCACATAGTCAGGAGTGAGAGAGTAGAGACAGGCCTTGGGCTCTGTGGACCTCACAGTCAAGAGTGAGAGAATAGAGAGAGTCCTGGGGTGCATTGGGCCATACTACAGGTCTATGCATGGTATGCTTGTTGTGCCTCTGCTCCAGGGAGGGTTAAGGGCTGTGTCCGCAATTGGGAAAATGCATGGCTTGGTGTGCAGGGTGTTTTTACACTCTGTGTCCATTGGCTTGTCTGGCTCTGTACTGGTCTGCAGATGCGATGGTGATTAGTATGGGACGTATCTACAGCCTGTATTTGGGAAAAACATAATAAAAGGGAGGGCAGGGGGTTATGTGTGGGGGATGCTCCTCTGTAGGTGACCGTGCACAGCCTCTAAATGGGGAGGGATGAGGTCCACATGCGGCATGGGCACATGATGGGCTCAGTGGGGAGGTTGGGAATGTTGACCACAACAACAATGGGATCCAGTATTACTGAGGGATGCTAGAGAATAACAGGAGGGAGCTCTACCTGTACATTGTAAGGATCCAGGTAAATTTCTGGGATGTGGACAGTGAGAGAGGGAGCATCAAAGCTGGTCTCAAAATAATAGTGCAGAGCCACCATCTTGGTCACTGGAAGTAATGATGCAGTTATAAATTGAAATTAGAAATGAATCTGCATGGGAGGGGTCTGAGGCAGTGCAGGAGGAGTGCACTGCTGGAGTAAGGGGCCCTTTCTGGGGTGCCCTCTAATTTGTTGATGCCACAAGAATATAACTAAGTCAGAGCTAAGAGGAAGTAGGATGGCCTCCTTGAGAAGGTAGCCATTGGAACCCATGCTTTTTGTCGCACTGTAACAGGGAAATGTACAAGTCACTGTCTTAACATCACAATCGTGGCTTTTCAACATTAACACACAAGAATGTGAAATTTGGGAATGTGAAATTTAGGAATGTAGGCAACTGTTAAGGCGCAAGCGCAGGTGCTGCATACATGGCATCCCATCAATGAAGCACTTTCATGTGCTTTCCACAATTGGCATGCTTAACGAGCCAAAGGGCATCCAGTCGTTGATCATGAGCAACTTATTGTTAATTAGTGTGCCAGACCTGAGATTGGAGCTAGGCCAGGTCCTGCATTTCATTCAAACCTTCTCCAGCCACTGTGGGATTGAGATGTTTAGTCTCAGGGATGGCATCTTGGTCATCTCAGTTACAAGGCTGCATCAGCATCAAGGCTAGTAGGGCAGGGGCCACTACAAGCCATTACAGTTCTTTTTGGTTCAAGATTGTGAGCTTCACTATTTTTACCCTTTATTCATTAATGTATTCAAGTTATCATTTCAGTGAGGAGGCAAAACAATAATGGATCCAGGGCTCAATGCTGCCTTCTTGAGGGTTCCAATAGAATGGAGGAGGATAAAAGGGAACAGACAATGCCAAGTGCAACTTCAGGAAAAGACCCTGCCTGAGGCTCGGGTTGCAGGGGATCCACAGCAAGAACATAAGGGTCAAGAGGATAGATCATGGCCATGGAGGCGACTCGCTATACCAAGGGCAGGATTTTGAGTTCGGCATGTGGGTGCGGTCAGCGGGCCTGGGAGTGCCTGGGAAACAGACCGCTGCCTGCGATCAGCCCCCAACCGTGATTTTACGCTGGCTGGCCAATTAAAGGCCAGCCAGCGTGAAAGGCGCGTTGAAATGCTCAGCACTGCCGAGGTGGAGGTGGGAGAAGGGCGGGTGTGGGGGAGTGCTCATAGAAAGCTCCCTGAAAGCAGGGAGCTGCCTCAGGGAACTGAAGAATTCAAAAGCCACAAATAAAGATTTTCAAATGCCGAAAAAAATGTCCATGCATCAGGATCAGTCACCTGAACATATGGATGATGCAAATCTGTCCAAACATTTTTATCTTTTTAAAAAATTAATATCAGAAACCTCATCCCGCCCTTGGATGAGGCTCCCTCAAATAGGCAAAGGCCGCCTGGCTGATTCGTCCGCCCGCCAACCGTAAAGTTGGACAGGCAACAAAAAAATCACTGTTGATTACTACATTAATGGCCTTAATAGGCCTTTTAATTGTCAGCGCACACACCCGCTGACTGAAATATCGTGCAAGTGCGCGATGATGTTGGGACACTCGCCCGATGTCACCATGTGCTATTTCTCACTCAAGCGGGTCGGGCGTGCGCCCACATGCATGCCGAGCGAAAAATTCTGCCCCAAATGTCTACTGAAGGCGGCTCTCTTATTTGCAGATGAGTGCCAGATAATGCCGCACATGTCTGTTCTTGTCCTGAGCTCATATTTGCCACATTGTTTGGAAGGAACTAACGCCTTGCGGAGTTGAAGGCTATCCCTGCTAGAGACCTTGAAGCTCACTGCTGCATTCAATTTCTTTGCCTGCAGATTGTTCCAGAGATCCACAGGGGATCTGTGCAGCATCTTGCAGTCCACCACACATGGATGCATCAAGGAGGCCACAGGTGGCCTCTACAGCAAGGCACATCAATATGTGAGGTTTACACTTGAAGAAAATAGCCAGGCAGTGAGATTCAATGGGTTTGCAGCTATCTCAGGCTTCTCAAGAGCGTAGGGTTCAATCAATTACACCCATGTGGCTTTGAGGTCTCCATGGCAGCAGACCCTAATGTTTACAAACTGAAAAGGGTTTCATTCCAACAATGTTCGACTGGTGTGCGATCATTGGAAGCACCTAATGCACGTTTGTGCCAGGTACCCTGGGAATTCCCATGACTCATACATCCTGAGTCACTCCCAGATGCCTCACATATTCAAGGGACCTGAGGGATGGCTGCTTTAGGATAAGGGCTATCCACTGAAACGCTGGCTCATGACACCGGTGCATCACCCTCAGAGCGGTTTGGAGGAGAGGTACAATGCAGCTCACAGCTCCACACAGACCCTAACTGAGCAGACTATTGGCATTCTGAAGGTGCGGTTCCGATGTTTGGACCACTCAGGTGGGGCTCTGCAGTACACTCCAGATAGGGTCTCCTGCATCATTGTTGTGTTGTGTCCTTCACAACCTGGCACTGCAAAGGGGTGATCCCTTGCCAGATGGAGAAATGGAGGAGGATGACAGCTTCTCGGAGAATAAAAAGCAGGAGGGCCAGGATGCTGAAGAGGGTAATGAGGGTCAGCTTCCACAGGATGATGCCATCGAGGAAGACATGCCCATGCCACTTTAATTGCCACCAAATTCCAGAAGGAGTAAAGGGAAGGCAATGGGAGATGGCCACATTTCTCCTGTCCCTTAATGTAGTGCTATTGCATTGAAAGGGTTGTCCAACCAGTTACATCAAGAGCAAGTTCAGCATTCAGGCTTGCACCTTCTAGCCTAATAGTTGACCAGGCCATGACCTTGAAAAACATCAGCGGTGCACCCTGTATGTGCTCGCTCTGGGAAGTGAAAGTTGAGGAAGTGAAAGTGGACACTACAGCAAGAACGCTGTGTCAACTTAGTTGATGCAGTCATCACCACATTAATGAGAAGCTACAGCGGCCAGTGAGATGATGGCATAGTTGGATATATCCTCCAGCCATCCAGGTCCTGTCCTTTGGCATCATTACTGAGGTGACACAACTGCCATTAATTCCTCAAGACTGCTAAGCTGCCCTCACACAATGGTGTATCATGAGGAAAAAGGATTACAAACACAATAACCACACACTTCTAATAGAGCAGAATTTAGCTCTTGTCGGGCAGGCTCAGCGGGGGTAGGTGGGGGCGGTCGGGGAAGCCTACTGCAGCCTGCGATCGAGGCCAGAAGGCGATTACACACTGGCTGGCCAATTAAGGCCCACCCAGCGTGAAACACGAGTGACAGCACTCAGCGTTGCTTGTGCAAGGAGGGGGGTAAAGAGTGTGAAAGGGGAGAGCACGAACTTCGCGCATCCACGCGGGTTCTCACTTCAGAATCTCCCTGAGGCACAGTGCTGCCTCGGGGAGATAGAGTGTGTTAAAAAAAATTAATAAAGAAATGAAAAATGTAATAAAACATGGCCCCTCATGTGACTCTGTCACATGAGCAGGGACATGTTAATAATTAAATTTAAAATTTTTAATTTTATTTTTATTTTAAAAAATTTAAAATTTTTAATTTTATTTTTATTTGCTTTCAGAAACCTCATCCCGCTTGTGGATGAGGTTCCCTAAAAAGTGCAAGGTTGGACGGGTGAGCGAAAAATTTCATTGAATTATCTTTGTAATGGCCTTAACAGGCCTTTTAATTGTCGGCGGGCGTGTCAGGACACTTGCCCGATATCAATGCGTGTCATTTTATGGTCGAATGGTCAGGCGCGCGCCCACCAGCCGAGCTAAAAACTTTGCCCACGAAGGTTTTAACACACCTCCATGATATCACACAAGGGCGCGAAAACTGTCTTCAATGAGATTTACATAACATGACTGTGAAACTCATAAAGGGAGACCGTCACTGAGTTGGAGAATGGCTAAACCTTGAACTAAAATTGTGCATATGTAAATAATCACAAGGTCTTCAGTTGACCAAGCCATTCATATAAACATCAAATGTATAAGAAAAGTGCAATTTTAATACAGTGATAACACACCCGTGACCCAAAAGTGGTTTTAATATTTCTTACTTTTCCTAACCCTACCACTACATCTAGGTACAGCCCCAACATCCACAGCAGAGGTGGAGGCAGCCTGCTGACCGCTATGTCCTATTGTCTGTGATGATCTTGGCGGATATCCTCTGGTGGCCCAAGACCTGGACGGCCTTGAACAAAAGAGCCATTTGGCAATATCGAAGAAATTTGCACTTAGTTATCTCTGAAGAGACCCTAATGACTTCCCTGTGGGTGGAAGAGATCAAATTCAAAGAGAAACTATACAAAAGCCATCTATATTTCAGAACTCAGGATAGCCAACTGGAGTTTATTAGTCTGCTAGGACAAAGAGCCCTTCCTATAAATTCTTAATGGCTGGGATATTTAACAATCCCAGGGACCCAGACAAAAAATATATGTCTTTTGTCAAAGCTGGTGTGGAAAGATGGGGGTCATATGACATGAACCTCTAGCTGAGAGAACCAGTTATATTATCTTGCTGTACTACAAAGCTCAGTTTGCCATCTTTCAATCTACCAAGCAGCAGCACAGAAAAGGGGCTCTGTCCAGGTTTGAATGCCTGGCCACATCTACACTTTCTACTGGAACTTCTGTACAATCTTCTACAAGACTGATTCATCTCCACACGCCTATCTCATTGAGGAAGTCAAATCTACTGGAAAAGATAATTATCCAGCATTCGTTCAGCCTGCCAACCTCTGTGAAGGGATACATCATTGAACTTTGATTCTGGACTCTAGACACATGTGAAACAATAATTCTTTTCTCTATGGTCTTTGCCCTGTAAATCATTCTTTCTCTATCCCACTGTTTTATTGTATCAGTGAAAAGAAGGCAACATTGCTACCCTTCTTCCACATTTGAGTCTGTGCAAATAAACCAACCTTCTGAGTTCATCCTATCACAAATTTGCTGTGTGGATATTAATAGAAATTGGAACTCATCAAAACTGAGGGTTTGGGAAATATGCCATCATTTATAAAGGGGGAAGCAAATCAAAAACACCTTTCTGTTTACAGACGGGTGGTAAGAGGAGAAATCTGTTTAAATTAACAATGTGATGCTTCACCACACAAAGTAGGTGCTGTGATCCCTCATCTGTTGTATAGTGATAAGAAGAGACCAATTGCATTTGCCTCTCATACCATCAATGCCTGAGAGTGAATAGGTTAAGGTGAAAAATTATCATAAGTGGTTGAAGTGGCTACCAGGAAGTCATGAAAAGATGTGGTTCTCGCACATTTTTGGTCAAGGTGTTTGGTAGTGGATTGGATCTGAACTAGTCTCTGACAAGACTTGTTTTGAGACATCTATTGGCACTCGACTCATGTCCAAACTATTTGATTTATCAGACACATTTGATTCTTCCAAGCTTCTTTCTTCTTTGTGAACCTCTGAAGATAAAACATGATCTATACCATGGATGATCATGGTCCATATCATAGCTCAGATCCAATTCAGAGTCGGACTAACATGCCTGAAGTGGAAAATCCAATTGTAGGACAAAGTCAAAATCAATCTTTCTTGGAGAAAACTTCTCCTTAGGCTCAGTCCAAGATGGGTCAGGGTTTTTCCACAAGTTCTGAAAGTTTGGTTCAGGAAAGGAAGTATCCTCTTAGGAAAAGGAAACCACTGGTTAAGTGTGATTCGTGAATAAGGAAAACAGAGGCAAATAAAAAAGTCATACACTGAAAATATTGTATTTTATTATATCATAAATTCTTACTTAAGGAGGGTGGAGTGTAATAGTGCCACCTCATGGCCATTTGTGTATTCATTTATATAAGAAAAACAGATTAAACCAGTTTTGTTATACCCAGGCACCATGTGCACAAACAAGTGATTTTGTCTGTCAAGATATGACAGCGACAAAAACATAGGTGAGTGCTTCAGCAGAGATGGGCTGAGACAGGGCCAGAATTGAACAATGTTAAGGAGGAGGAAGTAGGCAGTCTTGGGAATGGTGCGGGTATGTGGTTGAAAACTCAGCTTTGGGTCAAAAACAATGCCAAGGTTGTGAACGGTCTTGCTCAGCTTAAGGCAGTTGCCAGGGATGAAAATGGTGGACAGGAACCCAGTTTGCCGCAGCACCAAAGACAATAGCCTCAGTCTTTCAAATATTTAGTTGGAAGCAATTTCTGCTCGTCCAATATTGGATGTTGGACAAGCAGTGTTTCAAAATCATTTAGTTTCGTGGTTCATATTAATATTTTTAAATTAACTTTTAGTTTCGGGAGGGTTACATTTGTAAGGGTAAGGTAATTAAAATGCTGAACTTTAGAAATTGCCAGGCCACCTCAAGTAGTGACAGTTCAAAGGGTGGCCTGTGTTTAATTGATGAGGCCAGAATTGGAAGGGAGAAAACTTAAATCTTTTATTGAGGTAAGTGTAGACCTCCTGGCTATACCACAAGCTCATAGAAGCGTCATCTATCATTTAAATTATGTCTGCAGTTCCCAGATAAAAAGAAGCTAAATGCAGTTTGTAAATAAGGGAGTTTCTAGGTGGAACCAGCAAGTCTGGAAGAGAGGGTCATTAACTCCATTAGAGATAGAAATTATGCACGTGGGGTCTCAGATTCAAAGGTTTCGTTTTAAAGCTAATTTCTATTTGGAACATCCAAGGTATGCCATGTTGTCATGGAGATAGGTTGCAGGGAGCTGCCCTTTACTGTGGTTCATCTGTGTGTTTTGGGGTCTTTTGGGCTGGAGCTGAACGTACCCAAGTTTGTGGGTGTAAGCCCTGAATTTAAAAGACAGAGGAAAAGTATTTGCCAAGAGCTGTGAAACAGATGTGGACCAGAAGAATAGAACTATTAGAAACCAAGGGCATAAAATTATGCTTGCCGGAGCGTGAAATAAAGCGTGTTGATGTTGGCCGAGTATGCCGATGTCAACGTGCACTCTCGTGATAGTTAAGTCAGCGGGCACGCGCTGGAGCCGGAAGCGCACCTGCCAACAATTAAAAGGCCGACTAAGGCCACTAAGTTAACAATTGTACTGAATTTTTCACTGCCCGTTCAACCTAACGTTTGACGGCAGACAAAAAGGCCAAGTGACCTTATCCATGAGCGGGATGAGGTTTCCAAAATCAAATAAAAACAAAATAAAAAATTAACACTTGAATTAAAAACATGTCCCTAAAGGGGACATGTTTTATGACATTTTTATTTCCTTTATTTTTTTTTAAAAACAGCGCTTCATCTCCTTGAGGCAGCTCCGTGCTTCAGGGAGATTGAAGCGCTCTTTCTTGTGCATGCGCAAATTGCAACCTAGGCTTGCTCGCCCAGGCAGCGCTGAGCGCTGCCACTTGCGTATCATACTGGGCGGGTCAATTGCAAAATCGTGACATGGAGCCAATTGCAGGGGGTGGTTGGCTTCCCGACCACCCCCACCAAGGGCAAAATCCTGCCCCAAGCGTGGGAACACCACCATCTGCAAGTTCCCCTCCAAGTCACACACCATCCTGACTTGAGACTATATCCACATTCCTTCAGTGTCACTGGATCAAAACCCTGGAACTCCCTTGCTTTCAACACTGTGGGTGTAGCTACACCACATAGACTGCAGTGGTTCAAGAAGGTGGCTCACCAACACCTTCTCAAGGGCAATTTGGGATGGGCAACAAATGCTGGTTGAGCTAGCAATGTCCACATCCCATGAAAGAAGAAATAATAAAAAAATTCCCAGTGTCCTGGCCAATATTTATTCTTCAAACATCACTAAAAAACAGATTATCTGGTCATTATTACATTATAGACTGTGAGCTTGCTGTGTGCAAATTAGATGCTGTGTTTCCTACAATACCACATTGACGACACTCCAAAAATACTTCATTGACTGCTGCAATGACCTTTGACCTGAAAGCAGTACAGTAAGGAAAATTTGTAATTTTTTTGAAATGTCTGTGGAATCTGTAATCGTTTTTAAGAATGTTTAAACATGACTTTTAAGAGTTTGCATCAATTAAGGTTACAATTAATTGTAATTTTCTTGAATAAGAAGAAATGCTGGTCCACGTGACCTGGAAACACTTGACCTGGAAGCAGGAGCAACAGGAAGAAAGTTAATATACGAAAGCCGTGTGGCCAGGCACAAGAGAGCTGTAGACAAAGGAGAGTTGCAGCAGAGAGGGGAGAACAGAGAAGGCATAGTTAATAGGAGCTGTGTGCATGTAATACAGTTGAACAGGACAGAAAGTCAAAGATAGAGTTAGGGCAGGGATTCTGAATCAGACAATTTTACTGCTGCTGCTTCAGTTTTGCCAGAGCTGACCAGTTTCTTTTGGTAGGGTTTATTAAAAAGTTCAGATAAAGGGGTCTCTGTAAAATCTGTACCATCAGGACTGTGAACTTAGCTAAGGAGGTTCTGGAGGAGTCTGCCATTTGGGTGATGACTATCTCTGGGGTCCTCGGATTGAATGCAGTTGCTGTTGATGATAACTCGAGGGCCAAATCAATTGAGTGGGAAAGTGAGAGACTCTATGTACCAGCAGCTGCATTAGATAACTTTTCAATTGCACGTGGTATCACATGTCTGTAGGGAGTGATGCAGGTGCTTGTGGTTGTGTAAGACGTAACTTTGTTATATTGACTATGTAAAGTGAAATCTTATTTGAAATATTATTTACTTGTTTTGGGTTGGTTCTGAGTCATGTTAAAGTAAAAGTTACAAGATATGAAATCTTGTTGGTAATTTCTTCATTTGGGAGTCGGTTTGGGTAAATCTGGCTATTTTGGTTTACAGTTTCCCCCATGGAGATCATATCACTGTAAAGTGCTTTGGGACATCCTGTGGTCATGAAAGGTGCTATATAAATGCAAATATTTCTTCCTTTCTCGATGCAGTGGTTATCTAAACTCTGACTGCTATGGTAAATACTAATCAATCAGTGGTAGCTTGAAAGGATCCAGTTGTGTCAAAGTTGAATACTGTGCAGAATTCTACCTCAATGGGTAGGCTGACCTTGTGCTAGATCTTTTTTGCAGGTAAAGCTCTATTGGATGTTTAACAGTGCCTCTACATCTCTTGCAAATCATAAGCAGTGAGGGCAAGACAATTGAAGCCCGGAACAATGTGTGTTTCTGGGTTTGAGTGGGTGCTAGATGCCCAAGATGCCCATACACCTGCCTTTTTTTCCACTGCATGAACCCTACTTCCCTTATCAAGCCCTGCACAGCCATCAAAAAGTGAATTAAATGCCCATGTTGAGCCGTGTGATTAGTGTCATCAGCAGTTCTGATAAAAGGTCATTGACTTGAAACATAACCCTGTTTTTCCCTCCACAGGTGTTGCCTGACCTGCTGAGTATTTCCAGCATTTTCTGTTTTTATTTCAGATTTCCAGCATCCACAGTATTTTACTTTTAATTAGTGCCAGATTCCGGGCAAAGGAGCCCTGTGGCACAAGAAAAAAAAAATCAGCAGCCCATTGTAGAAGCAATCATGCAGAAACAGCAGTATGGCAAATGAAGAGAAGCAGCAAGAAATGACTTTTACAGCCAGCCCCAGCTTTAAGCATGGGCATCCTCCAATCAATATCATAGAAGTTGCCAAATGCTATGTTTTAAACTGGGGAGCAGCGCACAGAGCTCAAGGACTAGAAAACAAAGAGATGTCCCTACATCTCCTGAAAAATCAGTGAAAGCAGCTGTAAACGAATGGGAGGAATATACATTTTTAATTTTTACTTGCAGCATCCCATTTCTGACATTAAATAGAGTGAAAATTTCCCACATACAATGCCAAAATTTTGAGTGACCTAAGATTATCCAGCTTCTCTATTTGCCAGTATAGGCCACTGGCCCATCAAGTTACAGAAGTGGACACATTAGCTGGAATTTTTCATGGAGGCATTGGCCCTGCCCACCAGCTGAAAAGTTAGGGGTGAACCTGCCTTCACTGGCCTGGGAAGGCAAAACTGAATTTTACAGTCGTCAGGCAGACAGCTGCCTGAAGTCATGGCACTGGCCCCCATGCAGGATGATGTCCTGCCTCCAAGAGCTGCCAGCCAATCAGATAGCTGGCAGTGGTCCAGTCCCAGCAGTGCCACCGGGAGCAGTAGCCACTGCTATGGCTGCAGTGTGTCCTTGATGTGGAAAAGCAATGGAGGCCAGATAATCAGGTATGTGTGGTGGCTTGACTGGAAGGGGGATTATGATCATGAGGCTTTTGGCAGGGGGGCTGGAAGGGGTGGTGGCGGGGGGGCTAGGTGTAACAAGCGGGGTTGGCCCTTACTGCTGGTGGGGTCTCCGTTGGGAACAGGATTGATGAACAGGAGAACCCCCCTCTCCCAAAACCCTGGCAGACTGGCAATGTGGTGTGGGCATCCCTACTGATAGTAAATGTACCAGTGGTGGCAGGAAGAGGCACTTAAGTGGCCATTAATTGGCCACTTAGGGACCACAATTGTTCTTAAGGGCATGCAGGCACCTACCCCATTGCTGGTAAAATCCTGGTGGAGGAGGGTAGGCAATGGGCTTGGCGCCCATCCCCCTACCACCATGCCACCAGATTTTAGGCTCCCCCACCTGCCAGTCCACTCCCGGAGGTTAGGGTGAGGGTGAGATGCAAAATTCTGGCCATTAAGTTTGAAAGATTTCTTCTGCTTCCCAAATGTTAACTTGTAACATGAGGGAGAAGGATGCTGGAACTCTGAGAAGGAAGAATTCAGCATTGAATGGTAAACAAAGACTTATATAGCACTTTCACTACCTCAGGACATCTCAAAGCACGTCATAGTCAACGAAATACTTCTGAAAAGTAGTCACTGTTATAATGTAGGAAACACAGCAGCTAATTTTCACACAGTAAGCTCCCGCAAACAGACATGAGATAATTACCAGATAAACTGCTTTTTATTGATGTTGATTGTGTGATAAATATTGGTAAAGACATGAGGGAGAACCCCCCTCTTTTACTTCAAAATAATGACACAGGATCTTTTACGTCCACCAGAGAGAGCAGATAGGGCCTCACTTTAGCATCTCATTGGAAAGATGGTATATCTGACAAAGTAGTGTTTGCTTAGTATTACACTGGAGTGTCAGCCTTGATTTTGTGCTCAAATCTCTGGAGTGAGACTTGAAGTCACAACCTTTTGACTCAATGGCTTCTAGCTGAACCATGGCTCAAAGCATGCAATGTAATACCCAATATTTATTGATGTTTCTGTCAAAAGATGTACAGTCAAGGTGGCAGAAAGATTGCCTTTTGGATGTGAGAGAGAGAGGTCAAAAGGTTTCCAGTTAAAAATCCTTAAAAAAGAGCCAGTTGTTCTTCTAATTTTCTTTGAGTAATATCAAATGACAAGTACTGTGAATCAAAGTGGAAGGGCCTTGATCCTCCTTCCTTAGCTTTACCAGTACACAGAGAACATCAAATATATTTGGAATACTTAATCTGTCAGGTTGTGCCATTTTAATTAATTGGAAGTAATTCTACATGTAAAGAGGATTATGGAATCTAATCGCATTTTGGAATTAAATTCTTTTAAAATGATTTACCAGAACACAGGGAACCATCAGCACCACTGGATAATTTAATAACCACTGAATACAGTTTAGAAAGATCACAGGTCCCAAGAGAAAATTCTTGGGAATATTCCATATGCACTATTGGAGTTATGCTTTATTCTATTAACAGATTACATTCATAAGCACCAATTAAAAGGTCTCAGAAAATATAAATTCTGCACAACAAATTCTCATTTGTTGTACAGACTGGAAGACATTTGCCTACATTTTGCTGGAGCTGAGCATTCCATGGTGTGCCCTGTTAGTCTTTATCCCTCACTCCACAGCTCAAAAGTAGTTAGCACTGTAACTTGCTGGAAGTGGGAGCTGATAACAGTGCAGTGAGGGCAATAGGGCATCTGGGACTTTGTGTCAAGGATAGTACAAACAGACTATCTCCTTAAGTAATGAGGCTTAAGGATCGAGAAAGAGACAGAGGAATAAAAAGTAGGAAATAGTCAACTCAAGTACAGAAACAGAAGTAAAGCGAGGGAAATAATGATTGGGCTAAGAGAAGAAAGAAACAAAGACTTGAATTTAACTAGCACCTTGGCATGTCCAATGGTCATAAAAAGTGCTTTATAGCCAATGAAGTATTCTTGAAATACAGTCAATGTTGTAATGTAGGCAGCCAATTTGTGAACAGCAAACTTCCACAAATGTAAAAATGACCAGTTAATCTGTTTTTGTGATGTTGTGATCTTTTACATCTATCTGGGAGGGCACAACCAACCTTGGTTGTGATAGATGGCATCTCTGACACTGCAGCACTCCCTCAGTGCTGCACTGGAGTGTCAGCCTTGATTTTTAAGTCCTGGGGTAGGACTTGAGCCCTCTTCTGACCCAGAGGTGAAAGTGCTACCAATTGAACCACGGCTGACAAGAGAGATGAAAAATATTTAAAATTCTCTCATGGAATGAGACTTCACTTCAGTTTCAGTTGTTCCCTTTCCAGGCTAGAGAGCTTAAGTGACATTGCAGGGACATATATCACCCGAACTGAATGATCCTTATACTGTTAAGTACCGGCTTTAACTTTCTGTGGTAAGTTATGAGCAATTAATGTCTAAAAGCATCAATTTCTTGAAATTCAAGGGGAGGTTGAGAGAGAGAGCTGCCATTTTTGTGAGGCTAACAATGGATTGGCATAAACCCCCCAGAAACTTGTGGTGATTCATAACTCTCAGGATATTGTTGGGATTACTTTCCTGTTCTATTTCACTTTATTACTTTAAACTCCAGACCACACAGACATCAGTTGCAACAACCACAGAACCTGGTCTTTAACGAGCTCCTGCTACACAATCCAACATGAGTACTCAGGCAAATCATACCACATGATTCCAGTATGATTATAGATTTTTTTATTGAGTTCAGGATTCACTATGGAACTCGAGTACGTCATACTGTACAATCCAGTGTCATTACAACATACGATGGCTCACTCAAAACTCCTTACAAATTCTATGTTTGACCACTTTATTTCATGTATACTATCACTAAGTCAAAACACATCAAAAGACACATAAGATGGCATCACATTAACAACATGAAGCCAAGAACATCCACTTACTCTATCTGAACCTCTCCTAATCATCCTGTTACCGTGGTTATATGGTTCACTTAAGCTCTTCGATCACTTTATTACTATAAACAGAGAGACCTGAACAACATTTCCCTAGACCTTGACCCTTCACACATTCCTTCAACTCCTCAAGGCCTTTGGCCTTCTTCACAAAGCATCCCTGTTCAGCAGAAAGCTGTTTTAACTCATCATGTGCGGCTGGTACCACAAACAACCCAAGATATTGAGGCACGTGGGTAGTGTGAACCCAGATTCACACAGATATCTCTTCCGCATTACAAATTGTTGCATGATTTACAAACTAATAATGGTGAGTGCCACTAAACATTAGGTTACTTAGCTAGTAAAATCTAGGCTATTACTATGATACCATCAGTGACACAGCCATTTTGTTTCAAATGTTGTGGGTGGTACAATTAAACCTAAAACCCTACACACACTGTCCTTGAACACAACCATGTGTCACCATTTGGGAATAGGGAAAATCAGTAATGTATCCTTCTTCATTTACTAGCGGGCAGTCACAAACTATGGTTAGCAGTTGCCTGAAAGCAGCTCAACCACACTTTGTCCCTGCACTCAGCTCCTCCCCCAGCTATTTCTGAAAAGGGAATCTGCTGCCTAGCAGAAAGGCTTCTTCACTATGGCCAGGTTATCCTATGCTGGTGCATGTTATTGAAGTGTAGTTTATGAGACATAATACATCAATCTAAAGATAACTTTCACCTCCAAACTTTATTTGTCTTCAATTAAGATTTGATTTTAATTTGGGGACTGACAGAACTTTAGTTGGCAAGATAAATATGGCTTTCTTCTTTTGATGGAGAGTCGGCTGGGATTCATTATTTGTTGGGCAATAGATATGTGCAATGTAATCAAACAAAGAACATAAATATTGACAAGGAAATAGGATTCCTCCCACATCCTCAGCCTTTTGTTGGTGTTGGAGACTGAAATTAGAAAAGATCTAAACCGTGATTCCAGGGGGATTTATCGATAACTTCAGTAGGAGACTGAGAAACCATTGAGCATGTGAAAAAGAACGGTTATATTGGGTCTCCGCCTTTCCTACCAGTTTCTGTATTAAGTAAAGGGGGTTTAGGGAGTTGCCAGACCTGGTTATGGATGGGGGACTTGGTGTATCAGTGGCAGTCGATACATTGAGAAAGTTGGCATTCACAAGGTCACATAAAGCCCAGGCTTGGCAAATGGCCTTGTTGAGGACACATAAGGCAATTAAAAAAAGGGAATGGCGAATTGCTTTGGTGCCAATTCAACTCTGGTACAGAGAAGGGCAACCCATTCTTCCAATGGGGTGCCAACCATTCCAGCTTCCAGTCACATGGGGCAGGTGGGCGGCAGAAAATTACCCCAGATGGCACTTTCGTCTGCCTTCCTATATAAATAAGGGGTTCTTCCATTGATGGCAGAAACTTTGGCAGGGCATTGTACCAGAGGTGAAATTTTGGTGCAGCTGCTGGGATTACACCCTGTATAATTTTGGGGCCTCCATGCCTGGGCATCACACATTGTTACTTAAGACATTAAATATTTCCTCCAAAGACTTTCCATCCTTTAACACTTAACTTGTCAATGACAAAGAAGTTAACATTGACAACAGAGTAATTAAGCAGAGCACCAGTTGTCTCCATAGGAATTATGCCCTAGATGAACTTTTAAATGAGATATCGCTGAAATTGGACAGTAGTAAATTTTCAGATATTCCAGTTAGTTTGGTTTCTGCAAAGTCAATAATTACTCTGAGCTGGACACAAAAGTAAAATGCCATCCTTATGTGGGGATTTCAACATCACTGTTCACGTAAATCTGGAAACAGATCAATGCCTGCCAGTGGCCCCAGAGGGAGACTAAGCAACGAGTGTAACAGACAACATTTGCCATTGTCTCTCAATGGAGAAACAAGGCCAAACAATTGAATGTACACATCCCCATAGTACAGTCGTGACTAGGCTTTCAATGATCCACCTTGCACAAACCTCTCCAAGATCAAAGTACTGGGAAATATGAAAATAGTTGGGATAACTAACTGCTGAAGAGGTCTCTCCCTCTCCTTGATTTTAGAGAGAACAAATGATTCTGGAATCATTGCACAAAGAGCCTGGCAGGAATCAGAGAGTGAGACAGTGTGAAGAAGTTAAATTGACATCTGTAATTAGTTATTGATGCAGGGTAATTTAGCAGGCTTGTCATTTGAAAGGTGCATGATAATGCATCTTACTCATGATTCTAGGCTTAGGACCTCCTTCTAGGAATTTCTTTACTGATGTCATAATCACTTAGAAAAAGCAGAACTATACAAAAGGCACTGTTAATCTTTTGTTTAGTTTTCAGGATTGTACTAATGAGGAGTCTCTCTCTGTTAAAGCTGTGCAAAGCTATCAAGGACTGTTCACTCTGAAATAATTAATCAATTATCTCACTGGTAATCAACATTCCAGCTGTTCTTTCACTCAAGCACAATACTGCTATAACTCACTTATGTCTGTAGCACTCATGAGTTATAGGCCTTTCAGAGTTCTGAAAGAACATAATTAGCTCACAGTCAGCAGTGTGAAATCCCCTGTTGTACGGCAGCTAGACACATATGGATTGAAAACTCAGTTCAGGAATAAAACCTTGCTGTTTACAGAGAAACGTCTGCACTCCATCTTCAAAATGCAAGGACTGCTTGTTGAGCCATTTCCCAAAACTTCCCTGACAGCACTCTTTTTGCCTCGTGGGACTGTTAACAAAACTGACCCAGTACTTTTTCTTCATTACTTTCTTAAACAAATTCAAACATACAGCTCCAATCCAGCCAACACAGCAGAGGAAGAAAGATGACTTATTTATCATACAAGATTCACTTTATTACAAACGCTGAATATTTGAGATAAAAACAGATGCTGGAATTCTAAGCTGTTCTGATGAAATGTTATTGACCTGAAACATTACGCCAAATTTTAATGTTCAAACCTGCTCACAACAGGGGAACCTGACAGCACATCGGCAACATAGACGTTTCAGCAGTACATTTGTCAGTAGCTTTTTAACTCAGCCACTGTATTTGCATCTGACTTCTGGCTTTTCGGACCAGTTAGTGCAAGGGGGTGTGATGAAGGTCTGTAGCAATCTATTTCAGCTGAAATATTTTAACTCTGCAGTCATCAGACTTACACAAAACCTGATCATTCAGTTATGGAGATGCAGGCCACCAAAGCAGCACCACATTTCAATGATGCCTCCCTAATGGTGATGCTGCAAACTCTAAGGACAAGAAGGGAGATGCTGCTTCTGTGGACGTGAGGAAGAAGTTTGTCGCAGAAGAACAAAAATACATGGTCAGGAGTCGTAGAAGCATGCTGCCATGCTTCTGGATATAGTGCTCAAAGAGGTTAATGACCTAATCATGGCAAGAAAGATGAGTGACTTGACACAGTCAAGTATATCCTGATATCTAATCTCAAACCCCATCCGCTCTGCCATTCCAAACCTCCTCCTGCAGACATCACTCCTCATATCAACACACCTCGCAGTTTCACGCATTCTTTGTCTAGTCAGCTCCCCACATGATCATCTGACCACCCACCACTGATAGTTGCCCTCACCTTAACGTAATGTTACACTTATCCATCACAGTGACCCTCCACAAATATCGTCCCTCCATCCCCTCAGACCATTCCAATTCTCACGGTCATAGGTCTCCTCTTTCTCTTCTTGATGAGGAAGAGAGCACAGAACACCAGGGAGAAGTAGGGAACAGAAGGTGGCTCTCCAGTTTTGACAAGTGTGGAGGAGGAGGTGCTGAAGATAAAGGGAATACTAGTAGGATTGTCCAAGAGCAGAGGACATCACATAATTTAGAGCACTTATTGGGCCACTGTGGTGTTCGGATAAGTGTAATAGTGCAGATTGATGTACAAAGCATGCATATGTTGAAGCAAAAACCTTGGTGTGAAAATTTAGTATTATTTACATGTACTTACAGAATACTGCAGTTTACATGTGGTCAAATGTCATTAATTTCTCACCAACACTTAAATGCAGCATCCATTTGTTGTTACTCAAGCCCCACATGCGGCTGAATGCATGATGTTTCAAATGCCCTGTCCTTGGTGCCTGCAAGTCCCTCCTCTGTTGTCCAAGTCTTGCTTCATACTCTTGCAAGGTAACCATCATCTAAAGCTACAAGGGTTGAGTAGGTCTCTGGTCACAAAGGGGTCCTGCATGCACTCCTCAACCCCTTGAAAGTGAGGTCATCTGCCAAGTTTCTGGGGTCCTTCCCGTGGGCCTTTTGACTCACTCTCTTCCTCCTGCTGCTCCTTGTCCAAGGAGAGGGTCTGTTGCTCGCCCTCCTCCAGTTCCAGTGCCAGACTCCTTCGCTGCACAGTTATGGAACATGCAGCATGCTACAATTAATTGGGATATCCTAGGTGGTGCATACTGTAGAACCCCCACTGAGCAGTCAAGGCATCTGCACCACATCTGAACAGGCCAACGGGCTGATCAAATTAGAGTCCTTGTATGGAGGTGGTTTTTGCTGTATCTTCTCTTGGGGTCTGTCTGCGGCTGCTGTATGGCTGCGAACAGCCACCTCCCTTATCCCCAAGTATCCATCCATGCACCTGTGGGGTTGGCTGGAACATTCGTGGCAGCCTTGATTCCCATACAATAAATGGGTCATGGCAATTGCCAATGTAACAGATGCAGACAAGCAGGAACTTCTTGTGGTGTTCACAGAATAGCTACGCATTCTAAGAGTGGGTAGCCCTTTCGGTTAATATGCTGGTCTGAATTCTGATTGGGAGTCCTTATCACAACATGCATGCATACTCTGCACTTGGGGAAAGCCAGCTATGGAGGGAAAAGCTGTTGCCCTCTTTGTCTGAGATGCTGTGTCGGTTTTTAAAGAATTCAATGAGGCTACCCTAGTGGAAAGCGCATCAGCCATGACATGGATGCACCTGTGAGCTGCTGGCTGTGAGATGCCACACAGGTCAGTGGCACAGTCTTGGAATGAACTGCTAGCAAAAATAATTAAGAGCCATGGTGAGCTTCAATGCCACTGACAGTGTATGCCTCTGACGTTCCCTTGACTGCAGGTCTCCTTGAAGAAGGCCACAACCATGACCTCGAGATAGATGCAGCCTCCTCCTGAATTTTCTCACTCATATCTAAGTATACGTAATCCTGTTCCTGTAGACCCTCTCGGGTAGATGCTGTCTCACTTCTTGTAGGCATTTGGCATCTTGGTTCCTCCAATCCATGGACCGGTCCACATGGAGTGTGAAGCGCTTCAGGATGCTGCACCTGTGCCTCTATGTATTGGAGGTGGTCTGGTAATGTACCCATGACCTAGGGCACAATTTTAAAGGGAGTAGCTTACTGTTGCAGTTTTTGAGGCTGCAGTGGAGCCCTGTTGCTGGCAGGTCTGTAGCTGGGCTGGGTGCAGCTTGTAGAGACTCCTCCAGGCACTACCCCCCTTCCTGGCAGAGAATATCTTAGCTGGTAGGAAGGTGCTGACTTTTAAAAGATGAAAAAAAAATGCTTACGAAAAGTTGCTGCACTACTTCCCCAAAGTCTTCCTAACCTGGCAGAAGTGGTCATGGCTCGATGGAAGAGATGTTCTTTTTAAGGTTCACAAAAAACGCTAGAGCAGATGGAAATAGCATGCAATGGAAAATATGATGGCGACCCCGATTTCAGCAGATGTGTACAAAGGGTCATGACTCAAGGACTTCAAAAAGGACACATAAAAATAGTGCGGGGTCGGGAAGGGCATGGAATTTCAAATTTGCTGCCAAAATGTAAGTTATTGGCTTTCCCGACTCCATTCCCACCTCCATCAGCAGACGAAAATCTCATGTTAAAGTCAGAGTTCAGGCTTAAAGAAGCATATAATGAGCACTTGACATATTTAAATAGCTGACCCATTGTTCCACAGGGTAAAAGGAAAATACTGCAGATGCTGGAAATCTGAAATAACAGAAAATGCTGGAAAAATTCAGCAGGGCTGACAGCATCTGTGGAGAGAGAGAAACAGAGTTAATGTTTGGAGTCCGTATGACACTTCTTCAGAGCCAAAGAGAAGTAGAAATCTGATGAAATTTATACTGTTAGGCGGGGGGGGGGGTGGAGCAGGTGAAGCTGCAGAGAAGGCCAGTGATAGGTGGGTGCTGAGGAGAAATTGACAAAAATGTCATGGATGTCCTTCTGAACTTGCTGCACTCCATTCTCTCAGGTCCAACCCTGCCTTTTTTATCAAACCTGCCGACAAGGGTGGTGCTGTTGTTGTCTGGCGTGCAGACCTCTACCTCGCAGAGGCTGAGCTCCAACTCACACACACTTCCTACTACATCCCCCTGGACCATGACCCCACCACTGAACATCAAGTCATTGTTTCCAGGACTGTCACTGACCTAATCTCCTTTGGAGATCTTCCCTCCACAGCTTCCCACCTCATAGTCTCCCAACCCTAGACAGCCCACTTCTATCTCCTTCCAAAATCCACAAACAGGACTGTCCCAGTAAACTGATCATGTCAGTCTGTTCCTGCCCCATGGAACTCATTTCTCCCTATCTTGAATCCATTCTCTTTCCCCTTGTCCAGTCTCTTCCCACCTACATCTGCGATTCCTCTGACGCCCGACATCATATCAACAATATCCAGTTCCCTGACCCTAATCACCTCCTCTTCAGCATGGACGTCCAATCCCACTACACCTCCATCCCCCACACGGATGGTCTGAGGGCTCTCCGCGTCTTCATTGAACAGAGGCCTGAACAATCCCCATCCACCACTACTCTCCTCCGTCTAGCTGAACTTGTTCTCTCATTGCACAATTTCTCACTGAACAATTTCTCCTTAAACTTGTCTCACTTCCTCCAAATAAAAGATACCCAAATGGGTTCCAGTTATGCCTGTCTCTTTATGGGGTATGTGGAACATTCCTTGTTTCAGTCCTACTCAGGCCCCCTCCCACAACTTTTTTTTCAGTACATCAATGATTGTTTCGGTGCCGTTTCATGATCTCGTCTGGACCTGGAAAAATTTATCAATTTTGCTTCCAATTTCCACCCCTTTATTGTCTTCACATGGTTCATCTCTGACACTTCCTATCCTCGACCTCTCTGTCTCCACTTCTGGTGATAGACTGTCCACCAATATTCATTACAAGCCCACCTGCTCCCACAGCTACCTCAACTACAGCTCCTCACATCCTGCTTCCTGTAAGGACTGCATCCCATTCTCTCAGTTCCTTTGCCTCCATTGCATCTGTTCCAATAATGCCACTTTCCAAAATGGTACTTCTAACATGTCTTCCTTCTTCATTAACCAAGGTTTCCCAGCCACTGTGGTTGACCGTGTCCGACCCATCTCCCACGCCGCTGCCCTCATGCCTTCCCCTCCATCCCAGAACCGTGATAGGGTCCCCCTTGTCCTCACTTTTCACCCCACCAGACTCTGCATTCAAAGAATCATCCTCTGCTATTTCTGCCAACTCCAGCATGATGCCACCACCAAACACATCTTCCTCTCATACCCCCGTCAGCATTCCATAGAAGCTGTTCCCTCCGGGTCACCCTGGTCCACTCCTCCGTCACCCCCTAGCACCTCATCCCCCTCCCAAGGCACCTTCCCGTGTAATTGCAGAAGCAACACCTGTCCCTTTACCTCCTCCCTCCTCACCGTCCAAGGGCCCAAACACTCCTTTCAGGTGAAGCAGTGCTTCACTTGCACCTCCCTCAATTTGGTCATTATTTGCTCCCAATTTGGTCTCCCGTACATTGGAGAGACCAAACGCAGACTGGGTCACTGCTTTGCGGAACACCTTCAGTCTGTCTGCAAGCATGACCCAGACCTTCCTGTAACTTGCCATTTCAACACACCATCCTGCTCTCATGCCCACATGTCTGTCCTTGGCCTGCTGCAATGTTCCAGTGAAGCTCAACGCAAACTGGAGGGACAGCACCTCATCTTCTGACTAGGCACTTTACAGCCTTCCAGACTTAACATCGAGTTCAATAGCTTCAGACCATGAACTCTCTCTTCTATGTTAACCCCTTTTTTAACCCCTCTTTTATAGATTTATTTTTATTTTTATTCATTGTTTTATCCCCTTTTTATCCATTTCTCTATTCTTTTCCCCCCAACCACCGCCCCTCCCCCAACCCACCCCCAAAAGGGCCATCAGTTATTTGTTCCGTGTTGTTCTTTCACAGAGTGCTGACCTTTGTTCTGCTATTAACACATTCTACTTCTTTACCTTTATGCCACTATCAGCACCTTCTTTAGCCCTTACCACTACCATTAACACTCCCTTTGTCTTGTGTCCATGACATCTTTGTCAATCTCTCCTCAGCCCCAACCTATCGCTGACCTTCTATCCAGCTTCATCTGCTCCATCCCCCCCATCCCCCTTAAACCGTATAAAATCCATCACATTGCTACTTCTCATTAGCTCTGAAGAAGGGTCATATGGACTTGAAACGTTAACTCTGTTTCTCTCTCCACAGGTGCTGGTCAGACCTGCTGAGTTTTTGTCCAGCATTTTCTGTTTTTATTTCATTGTTCCACAGGGTTTATCCATGTGCTGTGGATCCTGCTCAGGTTAAAGGTAGAAGTTGGCAGGAACCTGCCAACTATTGACTTCCCTGCAATTTCAGCTCTTTTAACTTGTCACCCACTCGCAAATCTATCCACATTGTCAGGTTAAAACTCCCCCCATTAACTCTGCTTATCTCTCCACAAAAGCTACCTGCCCTGCTGAGTATTTTCAGTATTATCAATTTTTACTTCAGAGATCATTTTTGTTTTTTATTTAAACTGTGCCATCCTTTACATCTCAATGAATTAAAAGAGAATGTTTGCACTGGAATAGGTATAAGGCATGATGTGTAAATGCCACTGTGTTATTTTGGTTTTATTATTTTCTTGAAATAATTACAGTTCTGTTCCCTTGATCTCCTTCCCCCTTGCATGTCAATGTACACATGGCTGAACTTTAGACAAGTTTAAATTTGGAGGGTGTAGGAGGGCAGGCCAGCAAGAAGAACAGAGAAGAAGTGGAGCTAAGTAAGGAAAAAGCTCAACTGAGGGTTTCAGCTGTGGTAAGCCGAGGTAGAGATGGAGACAGACAATGTTACAGGAGGTATGAGGAAGCAGTTTTGAGGATTGAAAGCATGTGGAGATAGAAACTCATCTCTGGGTGAAACAAGATACCACTCGTTTGCTACAATCCAGATAGGGAGAGGGATAGAGACTGTGCTGAAGTAGCAGTATTCATGGCACAGGATGAAAGCAGTGGAGCCAGTTTTAATCATGTTTACTTGATGGAAGTTATGACTTATCTATGGCATGATGTTGGACAGGCATTCTGACAGCACACAGTAAGTTGATGGAAGTGGTACATATAGTCAACATGCATGTGAAAGCTGATCCTATGGGTTGGATTTTTGTGTCCTCCTGGAGCCGGGAATGGGGTTGGGAATCATTAAAATTGTTTTTTGTTCACTGCAAATTTTGATTTCTCCATATAAAAATGGACCCTCGCAAACTTCCCATTGGCACAAAGAGGGTCAAGTTATAACCCTGCACACACATCCTCTGACATTGGGGTGGCCGTTGACAGCCCTAGCGGAAATTTGTATTTCCTGTCCCCCAGTATTTTCATTGGATCGGGCAGGATTTGGAAGGCTTCTGAAAGCCCACCAGGTTAAGAGAGTTCCTGAACATTGGGGAAAGCCTGTTGAGGAGTTGGGAACTTTCTGACAGCTAAGTGTTACATGTTTTGACAGCTTCAAATGTCATTATTAGATGCAGTTTTATAATTTAGATGTATTTTTACTGTAGTGATTGATCATAGGGCTCTGTCCTTCAAAGGTAAGTTGACCATTAGATTGATGAGCATGGTGTAAGTGTTAAAATGCATTAGAGTACTTTTCCTATTGGAAAAAGTGCTAATATGCATTCAACTGAAGGGAACAGTGTTTGGGAAATCCCTTGTCATGATCTGAAGTGTTTAAATTTTCACAGCGCTTTAAATTTGAAAAAGAAAATTTTCGCTCTGAAAAGAACAGCCACATGCTGCTGGACTCTTTGATTAACAGTCACCTGGTGTCGATCAGGAAAAAAAACTTAGCCACCTATTTTTCCTATATCAATATGCTCCGTTGTTTGTAGTTGCAAGGATTTGTTTTGACAGCTGAGCCTAATAGGAATGCTTGACTGAGTTTCAAAAGCTTAGAAACCATTTACCCCCACAGGGGGTTGTGTCTACAGTTTGAATGACAGTTTTAAGAATTTATTAAAGGATTATCTGTGTTTGATGTGACTACTGTTTATTTTTACAACTGATTGACCACTTGAAGGATTTTGTTTTTTCCAATAGTTCTGGAGTTTTTGTTTCAGTATGAATGGTATGTGTCTGAGTTACCACTATCAGATTGTGAGTGGTTTTTTTATGTGCATTTCAAAGACATGGCTCCTGAGGTCTGCCCATGGTAGATAGTGGGTGGGTGGCTATGGGTGTATACATGGAGGACATGGCATGGGTATGTGGGGGCATGGAGATACTAGAGGCACGGGGCTTTGAGTGAGCATGCAAGGTGTGGAAGGTTGAGGGAACTGAGGGGTGAGGGCGAGGGGACATAATAATGACGTGGAGAGCTGGAATGATGTCCCAGTGAACTGAGGCTGGCCTTCTAACCAGCCTGTCTCAACACCCACACACTTCTGACACTGTCTAGGGAATGAGGAAACCCAAACCCTGCCTGCCCACATCTCCAGAAGATGTAAATATGGCAGGTATGGACAGATTGTGACAGGTATCGGGTTTCTAAAGTCAGGAAATGGCTTGACTCACATTTAAAACAAACATTTAGCCTCACACCTCGGGATGGTGATGCCAAGAGGTAGCAAAATAAGTTATCCTCATCAATAATTAGAATATTTTATACTGAGTTTTAACCAAATAGCCTCAAGGTGCATATGTGATTATCAATCAACAATAACAAGTATTTATCTAGCACCTTTAATGCAATAAAATATCCCCATGATGCTTCACAGGAGCATAATCAAACAAAAATTGACACTGAATGAACTGGGCTTGGTGAAAATGCACTTTTTTCTGCCTTTCATAATGAACTGTCCCTTTATCGTTTGCACACTTTGTGTTTACTGCAGTTTAGCTGGAATTATGGCTACAGCATTCCAAGCTCTGCAATCTGCTGCCGGAATTATAGGCGGACAGATCTCTTATCTCCATTCAGCTCCGCCGGAATACTGAGATCAACAGAAATCCTGATCTGAGCTCATTTTAATACTTCTGGGCAGGACAAAGTTATAAATTTCACCAGCAAATGCTACATTGCTCCTGGGAGGACCACAAGATACATGGCAGGAGTGATGGGGTGGGGAGTGATGGGGGGTCATTGCGGAAACAAGAAATAGGGAAAAACTTGTATTTATATAAGCACCATAGGGCCTCCCAAAGCACATTGCAGCCAGTGAAAGACATTGAAGAGTACTCACTGTTGTAATTTATAAAATGTAGCAAGTTAATTTGCACATAACAAGATCCAGATTATTTGTTTCTTAGTGATATTAGTCGAGGGATAGATATTAGCCAGGACGCCAGGGTGAACTACCTTGCTCTATTTCGAAATAGAGCCACGAGATCTTTTATGAGGGCAGACAACACCTATATTTGATGTCTCACCTGAAAGAGGCAACTCAGACAGCGCAGCACTCCCTCAGTACTGCATTGGAGTGTCACCTGAAATCTTACGTTCAAGTCACTGGTGTGGGGCTTGAGTCTCCAACCTTCTAACTCAGTGATGAGAGTGCTGCAAATGAGCCACAGTTGACCCTTGAAAGAGCAGTTCTGAGGATCTTGCTTTAAACTTCAAACCTGGGCCATTCTTAAAGTAGAGCAGCAATCTGAACAAAAGGTTCCAACTGGAATAAATTAAAGGTGATCAGCAAACTTCTCAGAGTCTTAACTCAAATAAGGCACAGGATGAAAGGCAAGAGACCACAGAATACAGAATTCAGAACAATGACAGAGAAAGTGAATAGTAACTCCCTTATGTCCAGACCCATCTCCAGTGCTGAAAAACGTTTAATAACGTCATAAGTTCAGCCAAGGTAAGTCTGATTGCAGCAAGCTGACATTTTACTGGTCTAGACTCTGCAGAGTGCAGGTTAATATTAACTTAAAAGTGCAGTCATACACAATAGTACATAACCCTGTGAAGTAAAGATTCCTGTGTGAGAAACTCCTTCGCATGGAAGAAGTCAAATGTATAGCTGTAGAATTCTATAATGCAAGCATGCCCTTTGAAGCCCTATCCTCTTCATGGAAACCCCATAAAAGAAGTGATGAGAGATCTCCAATAGTTGTCAAATCAATCTGCCCGTGCTGGAAAATAACAAGCTTTCTGTTCTCATGCAGGAACAATTGCACATAATTCATGTGAACCTCAAGCTACAGAAGAAACAACAGCGGATATCCTTCTATTAAAGGGGAGGCTACAGAGATACAGGAACCTCACTCAATGGAGTTGTTAGGTCAAAGAGACATGGGAGAGCCTGTACCCACTGTTGGCTTGTGCATAACTAGTGTTGACATTGAAACAGAATTAAAAACTTTATGGATAAGGTTCATGTAATGCGAGGGGATACATAAAAATAACAGGAAGGAAAAGAAAGTAATACATTTTGTGTCACTCTCTTTGTTATTTATACTGTAAGAAATGTATCCTTTTATTTCTTATTGGACTGTGGGTTAAAATTACAATGGCTGCAGGTTGAAAGACACTGGAACAGGATGAGAGATATATACAATGTTGCAGTCCTGGAACATGAAAGACAGGATGGTGTCAGAAAGGAGTCCTGGACCAAGGGAGCTGCCTGAAAACAACATTTTAATTGGCTCCTGACCAGGTGACCAGGTTGTGTGTGAGAAGCAATGCCGCTGAATAACTCCTAGCCTGAAAGAAACAAGACCTAAAACCTCCTTCTCCTGTGTGTGTAAGATTCCAGTAATTCCACAGTAATAGTTAGCTGGCTTTTCTTCTCATATCTCTATAATCTGCTTCTCTCTGAAAACCCCTGTCAAGAGGCAAAGGGGAAAATCACTTAGAGACATTGAAAGGCAAGTGCTCAACCAGTAAAATAAATACTGAAAGTTCTGGAAGACCACCTCGTGTCATCAACAAAAGCTGAAAGGAATTTGGAAGATGTCAATCAAAATCAACCCATTGAATTCTGTACTCCAGAATTGGTGCTATTGAACTGTTTTATCCCACCCTTAAAATCCATGCTTTTGTGTGTCTTATGTGTGTGTATAAGGATTTAAGAAGGGGTAGAGTATAAGTTATAGTTTTAGAAATTAGCAGTTCATATTTCTTTCTTTTGCCACTGGTTAACGACAGTTTGTTCAAACAACAGCTATTTACTTATTAAGTTTACAAACCTGGTGCTTGTAGAATTAAGGCAATCTGGTGGTTTGGTCAAATTTTTCACATTTCATGCGGCTCAGGGAACAGTGGGGCTTGATATTACAGCACACTATCCCCAGTGAGTCGTTATACTATAGAAGCTGGAATCAAGGAGAAAAAGCAGAGCAACAGTGACATAATGACAGATATCTTCAACTGCAGGGACAGCCAGCAAAGAGAGACTTGGCAACTTTGGGAACTCATGAACCAAGGTTGGCAACTGCCTAAATAGACTAAGAGTAGGGTTTTGGCCTCAGCATGCGGGTGCGGTTGGTGGGCCTGGAAGTGGCCGGGAAATGAGCCGCCTGCGATTGGCCCCCAACCTCGATTTCACGCTGGCTGGCCCAGGCGCGCTGAAACGCTCAGTGCTGCCAGGGTGGGGGTGGGAGGAAGGTGAGCGCTGAAGTCAGTGCAGGCACGGGGGAGCATGGAAGAAAAGCTCCCTGAAGGCAGAGAGCTGCTTCAGGGACTTGACAACTTTAAAATAAATAAAAGCATGAGGTAAAACCCTGAAACAATATCCATGCATCAGAATGAGTCACCTCAACATTGTTGAAAATTACGTCCACACATTTTTATCTTTATTTTAATTAACCTCAGAAACCTCATCCCGCCCTCAGATGAAGTTTCCTCAAAAATGCATAGGCCGCCTGGCCGATTCGCCTGCCCGCCAATGTAACATTGGACGGGCAGCGAAAAATCCCCGCTAATTGAAACTTTAATGGCCTTAATAGGCCTCTTAATTGTTGGCAGGTGCGCTGCTGACTCCCGCACGTGCCAGCCGACTGAAATATCGCGTGAGTGTATGATGACGTCGGGACACTCACCCGACGTCATCGCGTGCTATTTTACTCTCCAGCGATACATGCCTGCATGCAGAGGGCAAAATCCTGCCCGGAGTTCCAGAGTAGGGAACTGCATAAACTGCCCTGTAGGATAGTGAAGAGGTGTCAGCTGTGGCTCGACAATAGCACTCTGAGTCAGAAAGTTATAGGGTCAATCCCATATCCTAACTTGCTCATATCCTAACTTGCATTCAGTCCTGTTGACTCTGCGCCCACCGACTAACATTGGTTACCATTGACTCGGTGCTCACTGACCTATATTGGTTCTGATGAAGAGTCATACGGACTCGAAATGTCAACTGTATTCCTCTCCTCAGGTGCTGTCAGACCTGCTGAGTTTTTCCAGGTATTTTTGTTTTTGTTTCAGATTTCCAGCATCCGCAGTATTTTGCTTTTCTTATATTCCTGGTTCCTGGTTTGGTAACATATCGGTTTTAAAATTTTCATCCCGTTTTCAAGGCTTTACCCTTTAGCTTCTCTGTAACCCCCTTCAGCCCTACATATACCCAAGATTTCTGGACTCCTCCAGAACCAGTATCATTTGCATCCTTTCTTCACTGCATTATTGGTGACCATGCCTTCAGCTGCCAAGACCCCAAGCTCTGGAATTCTTCCCTAAATCTTTCCACTTCTCCACCTCTGTCTCCTCCTTTAAGATGCTCCTTGAAACCTAACTGCTTGAACAACTTTTGGTTACCTGTCCTAATGTTTCCATTTGCCTTGGTGGCAACTTTTCTCTGGTAAGCTTTTGTGATGTGCCTTGGAGTTTTTTACTCAGTGAGAGCATGTGGAGTCAGGGGAAAAGCAGAAGAATGGATAGAAGATGGCAACAAAACAGAAACCAGAGAGTAGGAGTTAGTCAAAATGGCAGAAGATGGGAAGTGGTGTTCCACAGGGATGAGTGTTGAATACACAGTTGGGCGCCATTTACATAAACGATTTGAACTTGGGAATTGGAAGTAGAATTTCAAAATTTGTGAATGACTTCAAATTGGTGAGTACAGTTAATACAGAGGAAAACTGAAACAATATAGCAAAGACATTAATAAATTTGGAGAATAAGTGTGTAATTGGCAAATGGTGTGTAATTGGCAAATTAATTTCAAAATAGGTGTGAGGTGATGCACTCTGGTAGGAGGAATAAGGGAGCCATATGGTCCTTGGAAAGTAAGAGTCCAAATGGGGTAGAGGAGCAAAGGGTTACAGGGGTACAGATACACAAATCATTTAAAGTGATGCTCCAGGTTAATAAAGCTATTTAAAAAGCAAACAAAGCACTGAGGTTCATTTCTAGAGGCACAGAACAGACAAGTTATGCTAAACTGGCGTTTAAACTTAGACCACAATTGGGGTAATGTACATCATTCTGGTCTTCATATTATATATAAAAAAATACAGGCACTGGAGAAAATGCAAAATAAGGATGAACATTTTATTCATCAGGAAAGGTAAAACAGCTAACAGCTTGGGGTTCTTTCTCCAGGCAGGAGAAGATCTGATGGAGATCATAATACGAAAGGGTCTGATAGGGTAGACATTAGAGAAGATTTTCCACTTGTGGGGGAGACCAAAACTAGGGGTTATAAATATAAGGTGGTGGTATATTACAGCTCACTCAGGAAGGCTGAGTTGTGCAGCAATGTGCACTTATACACACATGGTATAGTTTAGAGCTATGGATAATGACAGTAGAGGCTCTAACTTTCTTTCTATCATATGGCAGATCAGGAATCACTCCCACTCTTACTGCCTCACATATGTTGGAAGAATTTGCATGTTAATAGTTAACCTGTTTGACTGCTTTATGAACACACCTTCCTTGACCATCAAGTCCTTGGGTGGGACTTGAACCTAGAAGCTTCTTGGTTCTGAGGCAGGAACATTAACCATTGTGCCAGAAGACTCCCTCATAAATATAAGATAGTCACTAATAAATTCAACAGGGAAATCAGGAGAAACTTCTTTACCCAGAGATTGATTGGAATGTAGAACTCATTACCTCAAGGAGCAGGAAAAGTGAAGAGCATTGATGCATTTATGGGCAATCTGGATTAATATGTTGGGGAGAAAGGAATAAGAACTTATATTGATAGGATTGGATGAAGAGGGGTGGAAGAGGTTGATATGGAACATAAACACTAGCATTGGCCAGACTGGCTGAATAGCCTGTTTCTGTGCTGTATATTCTAAGTATTGCAAGTTATTGTTGCTATTCCATTCAATCACTTAAGATGATTGGAAGTTTTCATTGCAGGTGTCTTCCTGTGTGATGTTGAAGATCAATGCATATGTGCAATGGACTCCGAGAAAAATCAAAGTCTGAATCCTGTTTGATGAAGTTAAAAGAAAACGCTGACATTAATCTGTGTAAAAAGTCTCATTTAATTAATCCAAGTGTTTGGTCATGGTGGAATAAAGGAATAATATAAAACTGAAGTTTTGATTGTATTGGTAATTCTGTCAATGATAACTAAAGCTTTTCTGAGAGCACCCCGTGAACTGGAAATGTATTGCACAAGTGAAATATCAACCAAAATCATGGTTACATAGAATGTGATTGTTCATAGCTGGTCCTATTGCTCAGTGGTTTAAATCCTAATTAATTTGTATAATATACAATTAAAACTAGGGTTAAATCATGGGGATGCCCCTCACATAAATACTTACCTCAACAACATCCACTATTGTGAATCTATAAACAAAGGTGAAATTTCTTTAGGGCTGTAGTGTAAAACAGGTGATGGAGAATCAGTAACATGGTTTACATTTCTGCCAATTTTCTTTCCAATTGAAATCACGAAAAAGAAAATTGGACATGTTGTATAATGGACTGCTGACTTACTATTGTCTGTTCGTGCCACTGTCCAACTTACATTTCAAGCCCAATGTCTCTGCTAAATTAAGCACGTTTATTATTCCATGATAGACAGATCGGCACACAAAAGACCAGGGGTGCTGAGAGTGCTGTCAGGCCTCACTAAGAGTCATCAACATTCCTGTTGACAAAATTGCTTCCAAAGAAAAATCAATGAACCAGTTATTATGTACTCAAAGGGTATAGAACACCTCAGGCTTCTTGTAATCAAAACAATAAGAAAACATATATTTCATAATTTTTGGCAAAGCATCGACAATAAGTTACATACATTTACATCAAACTTTCTAACTTTGCAGTGAGTCCCCTGATCCTAGTTGGTTCCCTATTTATAAACAACTCCATTTAAAAGTGGTCATCCTTTGTGTTCAAATCCTTCCATGGCCTCGTTCCTCCATGTCTGACATCTTGACTGTCCCCTACTTCCTTTGCCCCTGTGACCATGCCTCCAGCTGCTGGGGCCCTAAGCCCTGGAATACCGTTCTGAAGCCTCCCTTGCTTTAAGACACTCCTTAAAACCTCTCATTTTGACCAAGTCTTGGTAATCTTTCCTAATGTCTCTTCATGTGGCTCTGTGTTAAATTTTATTTGATGCTGCTCGTCAAGCCTTGGGTTGGTTGCACCATGTTAAAATGCAAGCGTGGTTGTTGTTATTGTGCAGTGGACATGCATCTCTTTAGGAAATTATAAACGGACATTTAGCTTATGGGGTGGAATTTTCCTTGCCCGCTGGCATCGGGCGTGTTTGGCAGCGTGAGCGGACAATATGGCAAGAAGGCCAGAAGTTGGTTTCACGACGTCATTTGTGATCGTCCCATCAGCCAGTCAATGGCGGGCCACGTCTCCCTCCATTGGACATCAGAAACCTCATTGTAATACATCTGCATATCATTATAAGGCCAGCCCGCCAGACTCATCCCCGCCAAGCTGGATCGTCTGCTCATGTCAGTGGGAATGGGAGGGCGAGGGTTCGGCGGAGTGATTGAAGGGGCAGCGAGTATGGTTAGTGGGGACTTGGAAACAGACATTGACCCTGGGGGTGGGAAAGAGGAGGCGAGGTTAATGTGTATGGGGGTGAGATTTTTGGGAAGGGAGGGAACGTGCACGTTCACCTGGATGTTCCCGAAGGAAAAGGGTTGTGGCTGGTAGGGGAGGTGGAAGGTGATTCCAGTAGGGTCAACAGGGATGGGGGAAAGGAAATGGGTGATTGGGGGAAGAGAAAGGATGGGGGAAGTGAATGAAATACCGTACCACCACTATGCTGTCTAAATTGAAAGTGAAACGAGCCGTGGTGGGTGAGATCAGGTGCTGCATGGGACTGTGAACGTTGGGTGGACGGAGATTGGAAAACTGCAAATGTAACACCCTTATTCAAAAAGGGAGAGACACAAAAACAGGTAACTATAGGTCAGTTAGCTTAACATCCGTCATTGGGAAATAAGACCATAAGACCGTAAGACCATAATGTTAGAGTCTATCATTAAGAATGTAATAGCACATCAATCAGATATATTTAATATAATCAAGCAGAGCCAGCATGAATTCATGAAGGGGAAATCATGCCTGACAAATTTACTAGAATTCTTTGAGGAGGTAACAAGGATAGAAAAAGGGGGACCAGTAGATGTAATATATTTTGATTTCCAAAAGGCATTTGATAAAGTACCGCGCATGAGGCTACTTAATAAGATAAGAGCCCATGGTGTTGGGGGTAGTATATTAGCATGGATAGAGGATTGGCTAACTAATAGAAGATAGAGAGTCGGGATAAGGGGGGCATTTTCAGGATGGCAACCTGCAACTAGTGGAGTGCCGCAAGAATCATTGCTGGGGCCACAATTATTTACAATATATATAAATGACTTGGATGAGGGAAGTGAATGTACTATCGCCAAGTTTGCGGATGACACAAAATAGATGGGAAGGCAAGTGGTGGGGGTGACACAAAGAGTCTACAGAGGGGTATAGACAGGTTAAGTGAGTGTGCAAAAACTTGGCAAATGGAATATATAATGTGGAAAAATGTGAGGTTATGCACTTTGGCAGGAAGAATAGAGGAGCTGAATATTATTTAAATGGAGAAAGACTACAGAAAGCTGCAGCACAGAGGGATTTGGGGACCCTCGTGTGCAAATCACAAAAAGCTAGCATACAAGTTCAACAGGTAATAGGGGAGGCAAATGGAAGGTTGACCTTTATTTCAAAGGGAATGGAGTATAACAATAGGGAAGTCTTGCTAAAACTATACAAGGCACTATTTAGACCACACCTAGAATACTGTGAGCTGTTTTGGTCCCCTTATCAAAGGAAAGATATACTGGCATTGGAGGCAGTCCAGAGAAGGTTCACTAGGTTGATTCTGGGTATGGAAGGATTTTCTTATGAGGAGAGGTCGAGTCGGTTGGGCCTGTACTCATTGGAGTTTAGAAGAATGAGAGGCGACCTTATTGAAACATAAGATTCCTAAGAGCCTTGACAGGGTAGATGCTGAGATGTTGTTTCCCCTTGTGACAGTGTCTAGGACCAGACAGCATAAATCTCAGAGTAAGGGGTTGCCCATTTATGATAGAGATGAGGAGGAATTTCTTCTCTCAGAGGGTAATGAATCTGAAAAGAGGGCTGTAGAGGCTGGATTGTTAAGTATATTCAAGGCTAAGATAGACAGATTTTTAATCAGTAAGGGAATCAAGGGTTATGGGGAAAGGGCAGGAAAGCGGAATTGAGGATCAGATCAGCCATGATCTCATTGAATAACTGAGCAGACTCAATGGGCCAAGTGGCTTACTTCTGCTCCTACGTCTTATGGTCTTATCCAAGAGAGAAGACTGAAGGATATCTGCACTTGCACTCTCTTGAACTGGAAGAGGATAGATTAGGATTTGCTCAGGAATATTCTGCTCCCTCGTAACACACTGTAGAAAGGCCTGAGGAGATGAAGTATCTTCAACTCCAACAAAGAATTGTACATCTGTATCGTTCATTGCTGCATTGAGGACAAGAAAGGCTTGCTGAGATTCGAACAAACCTTGTCAATGAGAAGAGAAATGACAAGACACCTGTAGACAATGCAGCAAAAGAAAGATGATATGATTCCCTGATGACATTTCATAAACAACTTTCACTTTCTGTAGGTAGTGGCAATATCATCACATTTTCCTTAGTGTGACGCTGCTCCAATGTGGGTAATGGGAAGGCTGTCAGGATAAGATGATAAGACAACACCATTTTCAGCAATGGAATGAATCTGTAGAATAATATCAAGACAAAATTCTTGTACAGGACTCTGAAACTGTAGAAGCTCTGAAGATTTAGCCTCAGCTTCTGCGCTGAAAGTTAGATTTGGTGGGAAGAAGATTTTCTGATGAGATTGAAGCGTGGGCATCTTACTTTCACCCATGCGAATAGGCTCTACCAACGTTCTGTCAGTGTGATCCTCTTTGGAATCAAGCATTTTGTTCTCCCTGGACAATTCCTCATGGTCAACCAGCGATATACCAGGCATTGTATTGGTGGGTTCAGTGGGACAAAGGTACGAATGCTCCTCTTCCACAGCTGACTCCTCAAAAAAGAAACCAGAGACATCATATGCTTCAGTAGTAGATTTGAACGGTGTACCAACCTCTAGGACCACATCTTCCAATGGATCACTTGGTGCTACACCAGCTTCTTTCTCATAACCTTCTTCAGGAAAGAGCCAACCTAGGTCCAAAAAGTCTTCTTGCAAATGGCTGCCATCTGCTGCAGCACCTTCTGTGTCCGCACCCTCCAGCCTAGCTTCAAAAAGAACTAAGAGATCCACAATCTCAATCTCCACCTGAGATCTAGTGGATGGTGTCTATGGTGGAGAGTGAACCACTGCTCAATCGATAAACCCCATCAGCTGCTACAGAATGAAAATGCTCAGTTCTACACATGACTTTGGAAATTCCTCCATGCAAGGCATCCAGTTGTAAGTTGTCATTTTTTTTTCTAGGATGCCCAGTTGTATACAGACATCTCCTCTCATTAAAGATACGTTTGATTGCAGCCAACAATCTGTTGCCCCTTGTAGTAAAGGGTGGTGATGAGCCGACCTTTAACAGGAAGGTTTTTGTTACCTGGACCTTGCAATTTAATGTCTGGTGGATAAAGGGGTATTGTTTGGACCAAGTCCCGATGGTCAGTGTGTATTGTAACACCAGCTCCAGTGTCAATTTTAAAGTCAGTGTACTTCTCCTATGAACTCTGTAATTTTGTGTCTGTTGTTATTTCCAATTTCTTGAATAGTTTGCATTTGATAAATATTCTCCTGTTTGCTTCCTCTATTGAACTTGTTAGACAAACAGAAGCACATGAAGTGTCCTGCCTTTCTGCACTCTGCACCCCCTGTTGGGCACTCTTAGTGCTCGTGCTGTTTCTTTGTGCCGCAGCATAAGCACTTCAAGATGGCTGCTGGCCCACCCTTTCACCCATTTTGGCAAGCTTTTGAGTGGTTGAGGCTGCCACCCTTGTGTCTACCCCGCTAACTGAGTCATCCAGAGCCCTGGTATCAGGACAGATTATAGCCCAATTAGGTTCTCTGAATTTGGCCTGCCTAATATATAATATAGTGAACCACTTGAGAGTGAGGTAATTTTCCATTTGTAAAAAATCTGACAGCTTTTTAATCGCAGACTCTAACAATAATGCAGTCATGAATAAGTTTATCTTTCAATGCACCCTACCCACAAGAACTGGCTAGGCGACATAGGTCAGTAAGGAATAATTTGACGGATTCTCCTGGTTTTTGGGATCTCTGATTAAATCATGCTTGCTCAATCACGAGGTTTTGTTTAGGACTAAAATATGTTTCAAATGCTTTTAGGGTAGTCTTGAAGCCTGTGGAAGTCTCGTCGACCCCCTGCCTTGAGAGGACATCATCAGCAACAGGCCCTACGGCATACAAGAATGAACTAACCTGGTGCTTCTGCTCTTTGACATGCAAGCCTGCGGCTGTTTGATATGTTAGGAAGCGTTTCTTCCATAACTCTCAATCTTGGCCTCACTTCTGGCCCTCGAGACTTTCAAACAGGCACAGAAGGGCAGTGACTGCTCACCTGGTGCTGACATCGCTACAACTTTCCGGTGTACCTCTCTCTTAGGTAAGTTTTCAACTTCTTGCTCCTAGCAGGTTTCTTCCACTTTATCACTGTGGGTATTCTGCTGATGGCACCAATCCATTGTTAGATTAGTGTGACCACTGTTGCTATCATATTTCATATGTTGGTCACGTGGCCCATCTTATCTTGAGTAACTCTGGTTTGACTCAGGTAGGTTGCTTCAAACTGCTTTATTAACACTATTTACAAGATAGGCTACAGTGTTGGTATATCTTCTTGAGTATAGACTGTTGTTTCCACTCCAGAGTCTCTAGTACATGACTGATGTCACTGTTATATCATGAGACCCATTTTTATTGCTGTTACATCATCTTGTAAGGGAGTTGAAGAGGAGCCAGGAGTTGAAAAGGAGCGCGAGAGGAGTCGGTAGTTGAAGAGGAGCGCAAGAGGAGCCTGGAGTTGAAGAAGAGCTGGGAGAGCAGAGGTGACTGAGGGAGTTGGTGAGGAGGGAACGAGGTGATCATTTGAGTACTGTGAGTATGGTCAGGTAAGTATTTACTACTTTTATCGCTTTTAGTTTTTAAGGTCTTATTTCGTTTGTAAGGGCTATATTCTGTAACAACGAGGAGCAGGGAAGAAGAGCCCTTGAGTAATTGATATTATTTGATATTAAGTATCTTCCAAAAGGTTTAATTTAATTTAAAGGGGTAAGTCATGGCAGGAGAGCTCAAAGCCGTGGTGTGCTCCTCCTGCTCTATGTGGGAAGCCGGGAACATTTCCAGTGCCTGGGGCCAGCATGTATGTGGGAAGTGTCTCCAGCTGCAGTTCCTGGAAGCCCGGGTTTCGGAGCCGGAGCGGCGGCTGGGGACACTGTGGAGCATCCATGAGGTGGAGAGAATCGTGGATAGCACGCAGAGAGAGATGGTCACACTGCAGGCTAAGAGTCCACAGGCAGGAAGAGAATGGGTGATCACCAGGCAGCGCAAGAGGACTAGGCAGGCAGTGCAGGAATCTTCTGTGTCTATTCCCCTGCAAAACAGATATACCGCTTTGGATACTGTTGGGGGGAATGGCCTGTCAGGGGAAAGCAGCAACAGCCAAATTTGTTGCACCACAGTTGGCTCTGCTGCACAGGGGAGGAGTAAAAAGTGTGGGAATGCAATAGTTATAGGGGATTCAATTGTAAGAGGAATAGATAGGCATTTCTGTGGCCACAAACGAGACTCCAGGATGGTATGTTGCCTCCCTGGTGCTAGGGTCAAGGATGTCTCAGAGCGGCTACAGGACATTCTGAAGGGGGAGGGTGAACAGCCAGTGGTTGTGGTACACATTGGTACAAATGACATAGGTAAAAAAAGGGATGAGGTCCTAAAAGCAGAATATAGGGAGTTAGGAAGTAAATTGAAAAGTAGGAGCTCAAAGGTAGCGATCTCAGGATTACTACCAGTACCACGTGCTAGAGTAGAAATAGCAGGATATATCGGATGAATACATGGCTTAAGATGGTGTGAGGGGGAGGGTTTCAGATTCCTGGGACATTGGGACCGGTTCTGGGGGAGGTGGGACCAGTACAAACTGGACGGGTTACACCTGGGCAGGACCGGGACTGATGTCCTAGGGAGAATATTTGCCAGAGTGGTTGGGGAGGGTTTAAACTAAAATGTCAGGAGGATGGGAACCTATGCAAGGAGTCAGAGGAGGGGGAATCAAGGACAAGAACAAAAGACAGAAAGGGGAGTAAGAAAAGTGGTGGGCAGAGATATCAAGGACAAGAATCAAATAGGGCCTCAGTGAAAAATAGTATGAATGGGACAAGTAATGTTAAAAAGACAAGCCTTAAGGCTTTGTGCCTTAACGCAAGGAGCATTCGCAAAAAAGCGGATGAATTAATTGCGCAAATAGATGTAAACAGGTATGATATAGTCGGGATTACGGAGACATGGCTGCAGGGTGACCAGGGATGGGAACTGAACATCCAGGGATATTCAGTATTTAGGAAGGACAAACAAAAAGGAAAAGGCGGTGGTTAAAGAGGAAATTAACGCAATAGTGAGGAAAGATATTAGCCCCGATGATGGGGAATCTGTATGGGTAGAGCTGAGAAACACTAAGGGGCAAAAAACATTAGTGGGGGTTGTAAATGGACCCCCAAACTGTAGTGGTGATGTTGGGAATGGCATTAAACAGGAATTTAGAGATGCATGCAATAAAGGAACATCTGTAATTATGGGTGACTTTGATATGCATATAGATTGGGCAAATCAAATTAGTCACAATACAGTGGAGGAGGAATTCCTAGAGTGTATACGGGATGGTTTTCTGGACCATTACATTGAGGAATCAACTAGAGAACAGGCCATCCTAGACTGGGTATTGTATAATGAGAAGGGAATAATTGGCAATCTAGTTGTGCAAGGCCCCTTGGGGATGAGCGACCATAATTTGATAGAATTCTTCATCAAGATGGAGAGTAACGTAGTTGATTCTGAGACTAGGGTCCTGAATCATAATAAAGGAAACAAAGATGGTATGAGGTGCGAGTTGGCTATGATGGATTGGGAAACGTTACTTAAAGGAATGACAGTGGACAGGCAATGGCAAACATTCAAAGAGCGCATGGGTGAACTGCAATAATTATTTACTCCTGTCTGGCGCTAAAGGGAAACAGGAAAGGTGACTAAACCATGGCTTACAAGGGAAATTAGAGATAGTATTAGATCCAAGGAAAAGGCATACAAATTGGCCAGAAAAAAACAACAGACCTGAGGATTGGGAGCACTTTAGAATTCAGCAAAGGAGGGCCAAAGGATTGATTAAGGGGAAAATAGATTGCAAGAGTAAGCTTGTGGGGAACATAAAAACTGACTTTAAAAGTTTCTACAGGTATGCGAAGAGAAAAAGATTGGTGAAGACAAATATAGGTCCCTTACAGTCAGAAACAGGGGAATTTATAATGGGGAACAAAGAAATGGCTGACCAGCTAAATACATACTTTGGTTCTGTTTTCACAAAGGAGGACACAAATAACATACCAGAAATGTTGAGGAACACAGGGTTTAGTGAGTTGGAGGAACTGAAAGAAATCAGTATTAGTGGGGAAATGTTGTTGGGGAAATTGATGGGATTGAAGGCCGATAAATCCCCACAGCCTGATAATCTACATCCCAGAGTACTTAAGGAAGTGGCCCTAGAAATAGTGGATTCGTTGGTGGTCATCTTCCAAGATTCTATAGACTTTGGAACAGTTCCTACAGATTGGAGGGTAGCTAATGTAACCCCACTATTTAAAAAGGGACGTAGAGAGAAAGCAGGGAATTATAGACCAGACAGCCTGACGTCGGAAGTGGGGAAAACGATAGAGTCCATTATAAAAGATTTAATTGCTGAGCACTTAGAAAACAGCGGCAGAATCGGACAGAGTCAGCATAGATTTATGAAAGGGAAATCATGCTGGACAAACCTACTGGAATTTTTCGAGGATGTAACTAGTTGAGTTGATGAGGAGGAGCCAGTGGATGTGGTTTATTTGGACTTTCAGAAGGCTTTTGACAAAGTCCCACATAAGAGATTGGCGTGTAAAATTAAAGCGCATGGGATTGGGGGTAGTGCATTGAGATCGATAGAAAACTGGTTGGCAGACAGGAAACAAAGAGTAGGAATAAACAGGTCTTTTTCCGAATGGCAGGTAGTAACCAGTGGGGTACCACAGTATTAATGATTTAGATGAGGGAACTAAATTTAATATATCCAAATTTGCCGATGACACAAAGCTGGGTGGGAGGGTGAGCTGTGAGGAGGATGCAGAGATGCTTCAGTGTGACTTGGGCAAGCTGAGTGAGCAAATGCATGGCAGATGCAGTATAACGTGGATAAATGTGAGGTTGTCCACTTTGGTAGCAAAAAACAGGAAGGCAGATTATTATCTAAATGGCTGTAACTTGAGAGAGGGGAATGTGCAACGAGACCGGGGTGTCCTCATACACCAGTCGCTGAAGGTAAGTATGTAGGTGCAGCAGGCGGTAAAGAAGGCAAATGGTATGTTGGCCTTCATAGCGAGAGGATTCGAGTACAGGAGCAGATGTCTTGCTGCAATTGTACAGGGCCTTGGTGAGACCACACCTGGAATGTTGTGTGCAGTTTTGGTCTCCTTATCTGAGGAGGGATGTTCTTGCTATAGACGGAGTGCAGCGAAGATTTACCAGACTGATTCCTGGGATGGCGGGACTGACACATGAGGAGAGATTGAGTCAGTTCGGATTGTATTCGCTGGAGTTCAGAAGAATGAAGGGGGATCTCATAGAAACCTATAAAATTCTAACAGGACTAGACAGGGTGGATGCAGGAAGGATGTTCCCGATGATGGGGGAGTCCAGAACCAGGGGTCACAGTCTGAGGATACGGGGTAGACCATTTGGGACTGAGATTAGGAGAAATTTCTCCACCCAGAGAGTGGTGAGCCTGTGGAATTCGCTACCACAGAAAGTAGTTGAGGCCAAAATATTGTATGTTTTCAAAAAGGAGTTAGATATAGCTCTTGGGGTGAAAGGGATCAAAGGATATGGGGAGAAAGCGGGAGCAGGCTATTGAGTTGGATGATCAGCTATGATCATAGTAAATGGTGGAGCAGGCTCGAAGGGCCAAATGGCCTACTCCTGCTCATATTTTCTATGTATGTTTCTATGAACATCACTAACTTATTACCATAACTATTAACCCATTATACTAAATTATCTACGTAGAGTCTAAAAGATTTAGCACACAATTAAACCACAGGAATTTAAATAAATGAGATTGAAAAACTAAATTGGTGAAAATATTACACAAATAAAAGGAAACGTTCAAAATAATTAAATTGACAAGTAAATATGGGAGCATTGCTGAAATGATTTATCAGGACTGTCAGTTTATCAATCTTCCTGATTCTTGAGAGGGGGGAGTATGGGTTTTAAATTTATCTGTGAACTTTTTTTTTCTCAATATAATCCTAGCTGAGTTTGAAAATGAATAGTTGATCACTTAATTGCCTAACTGGTTTTACAAACTGATGCGTATAGAATATTGTTGATGGTGTATTTTACTGCATTTGAAAATTGTCTGTCAAGCAGCAACTGTCTTCGTCGACTTTGGGTTGCTCTGCTCACAATAAGATGTAGACAGAAGAAAGCATGCACGTTATTCAACAAAGAAACCTGGTGGATGGTATTGATTCAAGTTTATAAGATCTCGAAAGGAATCAATGCGGTGGCTGTGAAGAAGTTCTTTACCTTGTAACTAGGGTATATGGATTTACATCCAATGTAATTCAAAGACAACTCTTTGGATTTGTTTACTCACCTTAAGATTACATAAGATTTGTTTATTTATTGATAATTGAGAAACGTATGCTCCATTATGAATTCTGAAGACACAGAGTAGAGAGATTATGGAATTTGTGCTTAAGCAAATAGAAGGCAGAAATTGTACTGGAGCTGAATATTGGCCTAAATGAAAGATCAAGATGGTGGAGTTGAATAGTCTCTTCTCGTTCAATAGTAACTTTACTTTACGCCACAAAATAAGGCAAATGCTGTGGGTCTAACATTTTTCAGGGGGTCCCATCAGCCTTCCATTGGTAGAATCCCCAGCGAAACACTGGGCATGTTCCACATGGTGCTGCTATTTCTGGGGGTTTCTTGAATGCCTTATAAAGATCCAGAATATTCTTGTGCCTCTTACAATTCAAAGCCAGCCAGCAGATGGAGTTTGGGTTGGGAGAGTCACTTGGCTAAGAATTCCAGCTGTTCAGATTGGTGTATTGGTGAAGTTGGCATGGCATATAATAAGTAACAGTTATACTGACCTTCAAATAGCTGGATGTGGGACCCACCCCTGGGGTCCAGCCAGACAGGTGAACAGTGCTGGCAGGTTGCAGATCACTGATGAAGCATGTTTGAAGAGGCCAACAGTGAGCTATGGCACCATTAGGCCAGGATTGATGTGGGGGTATGGGAGGATGTTAAGGAATATGGGGCTTCCTCTAAGAATTATGGCCACTGATTTTCCAGAATATGTGAAATGGATTAATTACAAGGCAGCAACCTTGGGATAGGAGTAGTGTTACAGACAGGGGAGAGAGGCAAAACTGAACTTCTGTATTTTCTCACCATCTGTCTGTCAGCAGAGGTGTTTTACTTTTTTGAAATAGGCTGTGACGTGTTTCACCATACCCTCTATACCCTCTATTTGCGAGCTCAATTTTTAAAGTGACTGACAGCAAACTCTCTTCAGGGTAAAATCAGTGGTTTATTCACACATTCAAGCTCAGGATATGATTGCAACTTCATACACGCATACAAGCACAAACTAAAAAGATAGGAAAGAGGAGTTTTCACTGCTATGAATAACTTAAAAGGAAAAGCGCCACAGATATGGAAATCAGTTCACGTGATAGCCAGAGTCCAGAAAGTCAGATAAAAGGAAAAAACTGCAGACGCTGGAAATCCAAAACAAAATTAAAAATACCTGGAAAAACTCAACAGGCCTGGCAGCATCTGCGGAGAGGAACACAGTTAATGTTTCAAGTCCGTATGACTCTTCAACAGAACTAAGGAAAAATAGAAGAGAGGTGAAATATAAGCTGGTTTAAGGGGGGGGGTGGGACAGGTAGAGCTGGATAGAGGGCCAGTGACAGGTGGAGATAGCCAAAAGATATCATAGACAAAAGGTCAAAGAGGTTTTGAAGGTGGTGATATTATTTAAGGAATGTGCTAATTAAGGGTAGAAAGCAGGACAAGCAAGGTACAGATAGCCCTAATGGGAGTGGGGTGGGGTGGGGTGGGGTGAAGGGAAGGGATCGAAATAGGCTAAAAGGTAGAGATAAAACAATGGATGGAAATACTTTTAAAAATAATGGAAATAGGTGGGAAAAGAAAATCTATATAAATTATTGGGATAAAAAAGGGGTGGGGGGGGAATCGGAAAGGGGGTGGGGATTGAGGAGAGAGTTCATGATCTAAAATTGTTGAACTCAATATTCAGTCCGGAAGCCTGTAAAGTGCCCAGTTGGAACATGAGGTGCTGTTCCCCCACTTTGCGTTGAGCTTCACTGGAACAATGCAGCAGGCCAAGGATGGACATGTGGGCATGAGAGCAGGGTGGAGTGTTGAAATGACAAGCGACAGGGAGGTCTGGGTCATGCTTGCGGACAGACTGAAGGTGTTCTGCAAAGTGGTCACCCAGTCTGCGTTTGGTCTTTCCAATGTAGAGGAAACCGCATTGGGAGTAACGAATGCAGTAGACTAAATTGAGGGAAGTGCAAGTGTAATGCTGCTTCACTTGAAAGGAGTGTTTGGACCCTTGGACGGTGAGGAGAGGGGAAGTAAAGGGGCAGGTGTTGCACCTTCTGTGGTTGCATGGGAAGGTGCCGTGGGAGGGAGTTGAGGTGTAGGGGGTGATGGAGGAGTGGACCAGGGTGTCCCGAAGGGAACAATCCCTGCGGAATGCCGCCGGGGGGGGGGGTGAAGGGAAGATGTGTTTGGTGGTGGCATCATGCTGGAGTTGGCGGAAATGGTGGAGGATGATCCTTTGAATGCGCAGGCTGGTGAGGTGATAAGTGAGGACAAGGGGTACCCTATATGGTTCTGGGAGGGAGAGGAAGGTGTGAGGGCGGATGCGCGGGAGATGGGCCGGACACGGTTGAGAGCCCTGTCAACCACCGTGGGTCGAAAACCTCGGTTAAGGAAGGAGGAAGACATGTCAGAGGAACTGTTTTTGATAGTGGCATCATCAGAACAGATGCGATGGAACAGATCCCTTCCCTTCACCCCACCCCACCCCCACTACGGCTATCTGTACCTTGCTTGTCCTGCTTTCCATCCTTTATTAGCACATTCCTTAGATAATATCACCACCTTCAACACCTCTTTGTCCTTTTGTCTCTGACATCTTTTGGCTATCTCCACCTATCACTGGCCCTCTATCCTGGTCTACCTGTCCCACCCCCCCTTAAACCAGCTTATATTTTACCTCTTTTCTATTTTTCCTTAGTTCAGTTGAAGAGTCATATGGACTCGAAACGTTAACTGTGTTCCTCTCCGCAGATGCTGCCAGACCTGCTGAGTTTTTTCAGGTATTTTTATTTTTGTTCCAGAAAGTCAGAGCCCAGTGAGGGTTCCTTCATGGAGGAGTTACAGTTCAGGCGGCTTCAGCCAGTTGAAACAGGGGCAGACTTTTGCCCTCGTCAGGTGGGCGTGGCAGGTGGGCGCGAAGCCAACCGCTGCCCACGGATCGGGCCCTGACATGGATTTCACGCTGGCTAGGCAATTCACTGCAGCCGGCATGAATCGTGCGCTGCAGCGCTGCCGGGGTTGGGGTGGCAGGAGCGCGAGCACTGATGTTCGTGCATGCACGCGAGTGTGTGCAACAAAAGCTCCCTGAGGCACAGAGCTGCCTCAGGGAGCTGAAGATTTTTATCAATATAAATAAAAAACTTTAAAATAATGAAAACATCTCCTATCATGTGACTCTGTCACGTGAGCAGGGACATGTAAAATATGAATGCAAAAGTTTAAAAAAAACACACCTTATCTGGCCTGTGGATGAGGTTTTGCCAAAATGCAAAGGCCGCTTGGCCTTTTTGAGCAGTTGAACAGGCAGTGAAAAATTCAAGTCAATTAGTTCCGTCAGGATCTTAACATGCTGCTTAATTGTCACGGGGGCGTGCTGCCGACTCCCGTGTGTGCCCACCAACTGAAATATTGCGAGTGCAAAATGGCATTAGGACCCTTGCCCGCCCGATGTCATTGCGTGTCATTTTACACTTGTTTAGGTTGGGCACATGCCCACCCGACAAGCGCAATATTCTGCCCCAAGAGTTGCAGAATCCCTTTAAAGTTGATGGTGATGCAGCAAGATGAGTTTGTTATACAGAGACTTGGTCTGCTTGGCAGGCGAAGGCAGGAATCTTCCGGGGAAAACAAACTCTGAGGATTTAGACTTGATGCAGGCTGTTAGTCATCCTGGAATCCTGCTCTGATGTATGTACGCTGGAGTTTAAACAGTAAACTGAGTTGTGAGTCTAGAAATGTAATATTAAAACTTTCCAAAGACCAGAAGCTTAGTCATGTGATGTTGTCCATTAATGAGTCAGTTGCAGGCTAACAAGCAGTTTCTACGGTCAGAATTTTCTGCCTACCGGGCGGGTGGGCCTGACTGAATCTCCGGCGGGCGGGGAGCCAATCCTCGCCGGAGAAGCGGGCCCCGCAGCCATTTTAAGTGGGTGGGCTAATTTAGGCCCACCCAGCATGACGCCCGGCGGGAAGCACTATGCGCTTCCTGTGTGAGCTGGGGGGATTCCCCAAATACGAGAGTGCGCTATTTCGCGCATGCGCACAAAAGAGCGCACAACCCCCTGAGGCTAAGTGCTGCCTCAGGGAGATCGCTGACAGCTGTATGAACATTAAAAATAGAAAAAAGAAATCCTTAACAAGTCCCCCTCATGTGACAATGTCACATAAGATGGGACATGTTAATAACTTTCACTAAAACTTTATTAAAGTTTTTTAAACCCTACATGAAACCTCATCCCGCTGGTGGATGAGGTTTCAGGTTTTTTCTATTGCCCACCGAGGCTCCTGGCCTGCCCACCAAACTTAAGATTGGACGGGCAGGTCCTTTAATTGTTTTAATTATCCTGTCAATGGCCTCAATTGGCCATTGACAGGTTGGCGGGCGCACAGCTGATTTCGCTGTGCCCCCGCCTTCCTGAAGATTTAAATGGGGCGGGATGATGTCAGGGGGTAATCCCGCGACATTTTGCACGTCGGCAAGCAGGCCCTGCCCCTCAGCTCACCGACGGCAAAATTCAAACTTATGCCTTTGGTCAAAATCATTATTCATCTTAGGAGATAGAAGGTGAATTTTAGCATCTCTGCAGGTATATTGAGTTTCAATGGCTATGCCTTTGTTATAGTTCAGACTGGGGAGATAAGTTGTCTGCTGGTCCTTGGTTTCATTGATTGTAATGTGTCCTCAAAATGAGAGGTGTGAGATTCCACAAGGATGAGGGTTGAGCTTTTGTTCTGTAAATGATGTTGGAAGTTTCCAGAAACTGTACCCATCTTCTAAATGATGTGATCTGTAGCAACCATCTTTTGATTCAGCAAGGTCCACTTTTTAACTGAGCAAAAAGGTAAGGTTTAATTTAAAGCGATTATGATCTCTTTCACGTCTTAGGAACATGACAGTAGTGACATTCACAAAGTCCACAGAATGGACCATGGAGCTGGGGTCAGATCACAATTGATGGCTTGAGATGTACTGTTAAATAGTACAAATGATTACAGGTCAACAATAGTAAAAGAACTAAAACAAGATGGCCAACCACGACCAGGCTGAGAAAATAAGAAGTGGTCTGTGGTGCTATCTAGTGGCATTAGCCACAGAGTGTAACACATGTTGCAAAATTTCTATCCAGGAGCGCTAAAGATGTAAAAAGTCAAAACGGGAAAATACGTGAAAACAATTGTTAAAACACATCTATCATAAATGATGTACTCACTTTGGTATGACAGGTACGCATTTTTTCCAAAAGCTTTCAGATAGTCAGTTACAGCTGCCCACATATTGGTGCCAAAAGTGCACTACCCACATGCCCTGGGCTCAAGCCTGAAGCAGGCATTAGGTCTATTACCCCTTTTCCTGAAACTGGGCTCTCCGTGAATGCAGGCACCAAATATCCTTAAAGGGATCACTGGAGACGGCCACCAAAAAAATACATTTGTTGAAAAGTACTCACTTGAATGTCAAACCAAGAGGCACTGGAGTGTTCTTGGCTCCACTGCTGTTTCAAGGTTGTTGTCAGCTCCCAATCATCTTCTGATTGCCCCTCCCTGCCAATCAATTACCTTTTCTCTCATTTGACCACTCCCTCCTGATCACTTTATCTAACTCTTGATTGGTCCCCTCCTTCCAATCAACTTCCTCCTTCCCAGGACTGACCTGAGGGCTGCTGCCAGCAATGCTATGGCGCAAAATCCAATGTTGATTTTCTAATGATCTAGCTGAGGACAGCTAGCAGGTGTCTGTAGCTCACTGGTTTCATTTAAAAGATTTTGGGGCCCAACAGAGCTGTGCTTCAAGTCTACCAATTATGTTGCAGGCACTGGTGTGAAAAGGTTTAGGAATTGGTTTATGCATGCTGGCATGGACCAAGCTCTAGGCCTTTGTTTACACCTTACCTCAATTGGTAAACCTACTGTGTTACCTCAGTACCAGTTGCACCTGCAAGTGAGGTTGTGTTAGGCGTTCTCAATATCAATGATGCCACAGCTATCTGCAGAGAAGAAACAATTGTGTTGGTATATTTTAAAATCTTTCTTCTCTTTCTAGTCACTAAAGGTAAACTAATCTTAGTGAATGTTCTTTACTTCCAGATAATAATGACTGGAATTAACCTAAAGTGCTTTCTCCTTCATTAAAGAATTATGCAATCCTCTATACCTCAACTTAAGTGATTGTAGGCAGGCTATCTGACCTCCAGTACTCCTGAAAGCAAAATTGCCTCTATGTAACATTTCCAGCCTGTAAACAAAGCTCTCTGTAGCTATTTAATGGCCATCACTCACCAACAATGCTAACCTGCCCAAGGCTAACCACCCTCTTCCCCTCACACTCCCAATATTAAGCTGACTGCCATGCTTCTAATTAGGATAGAGTCTGCCTTTCTTCTCCCTCATTGTTGGAGACTCCCATAACCCTATGGTTGCCAACTCTGGCTGAACACATTCCTGGAAGCTTCACTTGACCTCCCGCTGTGCTGCCCCCACACTCCCAATATTGGTCACCTGACACATCTGAATGGAAAGCTTACAGAGTTTTTGTTACCCAATTAGATGATTACTGACTGTTATTGCAACAACCATTTTGTCCCATCACCAATATAATTATAACGGATAAAAATTAGTTAAAAGAAAATTAATCAAAACCCACATTTTTTTGTTGGCTTTATGACTTTCTTCCTGGATTGGCCAGGAAATTAAACTTCAATTCCTGGAGACTCATAGACAGTCCTGAAATGTTCGGTGATCTTACATCACCCTTTGGCCCACTGTGTGTCTGCCACTGCCAACCCTGTTTGATTTGTAGCTAGTTATCTGCCTCTACCAGTTGATTAGCCACCTCCTTAGTGTCCTTCACCACCATCCCTGCAGGTCCTTAACTTACTGGCAGTTCCTGCCCATGTCACCTCTCAGTTTTCAGTCAATTGGCTAAACCACCGCGCATCCTAGTGCCCCTCTTTACCTTTTCTGTGGGTCCTTCTGGCCAGCTCCCATATTTCATCATTTTCTTGATAACTAATTTGATTTAATGGTAGGTATTTTGAATGCTAAAGGTGTCATACAATGTGACATACAATAGTTACTACTGAGAGAGAATATATTCCTGTTAGATTTCGCATTCTTAACTGTGGGTTGCTCAATATTTTTAAAATAATTTCCGGTGGGCAATTCTCTTTTCAGTAACCAAAATTTCTAATGTCCAATGAAGATTTAAAGAAAATTTTAAAAATCAAAGAAAAATTTAACAACGACCAGATTCTAAAATCCTAGAAATAACTACGACATTTTGCGAGAACTGTGACACTGTGTGTTGATTTTGGATTATGCAGTCTTGGCTTTTATTGCAAAGAGATTGGAGTACAGGAATAAAGAAATCTTGCTACAATTGTACAAGGCTTTGGTGAAATCATATTTGGAATACAGTGCGCAGTTTTGGCCTCCATATTTACGGAAGGATATACTTGCATTGGAGGAGGTACAGTGATAGTTCACAAGATTGGTCACTGGGACGAGAGGGTTGTCCTATGATGAGAGGTTGAATAAACTGGGCTTATATTCTCTGGAGTTTAGAAGAATAAGAGGCGATCTCATTGAAACATTCAAGATTCTGAAAGGATAGATACTGAGAGGCTATTTCCCCTGGCTGGGAAATTGAGAACATAGGACACAGCTTTAGGATTAATATTAGAAAAGGTCAAAATTTGAACATGTAAGTAACTTGCTCGATTTTAACTGCCCCATGCCTGGTATCCACCATTGTCCTGACACCTGTGCATTCTGCTGAGCACATCAAGTCTTATTAGGTCTACCAATGGAAGCAGGTGACAGTTTTGTGAAGAGATAAATCAGATCCTTGGTAAAAGGAAATCTGGATCTTCCTGCTTGTACTGATTGTCTATCTATCCATCATACGAGCATTCAAACATATGAATATACAAACATGGGAATATATGAAATGGGAGCAGAATTAGGCCATTTGACACCTCGAGCCTGCTCCGACGTTCAATAAGATCACGGCCGATCTGTTTGTGTTTTGAGTTCTGCATTCCCATCTACCCCTGATAACCTTTGAATCCCTTGCCTAACAGGGATCTATCTACCTCTGCCTTAAATATATTCAGTGACCCCACCTCCACCACCTTCTGAGGCAGAGAGTTCCAAAGTCGCACAACCCTCTGAGAGAAAAAAAATTCTCCTCATCTCTGTTCTATTAGGGCGACCCCTAATTTTAAAACAGTGCCTCCTGGTTCTGGACTCACTGACAAGAGGGAACATCCTTTCCACATCCACCTTGTCAAGACCATTCAGGATCTGATGTACTCTCTTCTAAACTACAGTGGAAACAAGCCTAGCCTGTCCAACCTATCCTCATAAGACAGCTCATTCATTCCAAGTATCAATCTAGTAAACCTCCTCAGAACCGCCTCCAGGGCATTTACATCCTTCCTTAAGTAAGGAGACCAAAACTGCACACAGTATTCGAGATGCAATCTCACTGATGCCCTGTATAATTGCAGCATAACATCCTTAGTTTTATGTTCAATTCCTCTTGTAATAAAGGATAGTATTCCATTAGCCTTCTTGATGTCGTGCTGTACCTGCATACTAACTTTTTGTGACTCATGCACGAAAACACCTGGATCCCTCTGCACCTCGGAATTCTGCAGTTGTTTAAGTAATTTAAGTAATACCCTGTTTTTTTATTCTTCCTTCCAAAGTGAACAACTTCACATTTTCCCACATTATACTCCATCTGCAAGATTTTTACCCACTCACTCAACTTATCTGTATCCATCTGCAAACTCCTTATGTCTTCTTCACAACATATTTTCCTACCTATCTTTGTGTCGTCTGCAAATTTAGCTACCGTGCCTTCACTCTCCTCATTGGCATGCATTCAATGAAATCTCAATAGGATTTCTCAATTACCTATCCCATCATGAAGTAGCTCACACGTGGAAGCTGAATACAGAATACAGTGGCTTTTCACTTCGCATTTCTGCCTCCTTGTTTTACATAGGGCGGCATCCTCCCAGATTTGCACTAAATGCTGTAGCAGGTGGGGAAAAGGACGCTTTACACACTGGCTGCAACAGCAGCTTTTCATGCCATATCATCCGATCCCACCTCCTGGGAAACACTTTGCCCACTCATTCTCCTGCCCCGCCATCATCTCAGGCCTTCAGTAAACCGGGCACCATATTTAAAGACCATCTCTGCACGGAGCTAGCACTCTTCAAGTGATAGGATGCTGCTGCGAACTGATGGCTGCCAAAGGGAGGAAACGTGCTGCCCCCATATTTAGTGATGCCTCCCTCGAGCGCCTACTAGATGCAATGGAGGCCAACAGGGACCCCTCTACCCCTGCTCTGGGCAAAGGCCAGCAAGCAAGGTCACCAATCCAACATGGCAGGCGGTGGCAGCAGTGGTCAGTTCCAACGTCCTGCAAAAGGTGACAGCCATGCAGTACCAAAAGAGGTCTCATCTGTTCCACCAGGGTAAGTCACACCACTCATCACTCTCAACTCACACACTCACAAACCCATCACACATCCACAGGGGTCTCACACTTCAAGAGGCAACACCACTAGCTCTCACACACCCTCACATCTCCATCAGGCTCATATCCTCTGGAGCTCACATCCTCATCCCATCCATGGCTCTGCTCACTACACAAACATTCCACGCAGTGTTATGTGTCCTGCTCACACTTTCTCCATCTGTTTTCATGCAGGAGAAGCCTGCTCACATCAGCAGGGAGAGGTCTCAGGCCAGGGTTTGAGTGGCCCACATTAGGCCCCTCACTCACTTTGAGGAACGTGCCATTGTGCTGACTGGTGAGGACGTGGACATCCCTGCAGCGACGGTGGGATTGGTGGTGAACACCCTCGTGAGGATCCTGCACCATATCATCCCTCTCTCAATGAAAATATGAGTGCTCTCCCTCCAGCTTTTGACTCTGCTGCCATGCACTACTTATCTCTACTTTGGCACAGAGGGAGCTCTGCCAAGCAACCAACGCCCTCAGCCAGCCAGTCCTTCAGCTCCATTCAGGTCCTCACCTCCAGCCAAGAGCACACTTCCTCCATTGAAGAGCTGGAAATAAGCAGCCTGGAAGATCTGTCACGGAGCTTACCCACATCCTGCACCAGTGTAGAGAAACACACCTTGGTGGGATCTAGATCTAGAGCAGGCTCAGGTTCACAATCTGGTGGCTACTGCATGGACACATGTCTGCAGCAGAAAGAGGCAGGTTCAGCCGAGCTCCCCACCACTCAGAGGACTGCTAGGGAAGAAGCATCTGTGAGGTCCGAGTCAGATGCTGAGCCTCTGGATTTCGCCTTCCAACTCATCCTGGTGAGTTAACAGAAGGCAGGGGAACATCACGCAGAGTTGTTGGAATCCCTCAACAGAGTGGCATGCGAGTTAAAGGAGTGTGCCCGCCTGCTCTCTGATGAAGTAGTACCCACATGTGCACATATGGAGATCTCCCTGGGAAGGATGGTGGACGCCATGGAGACCCTGGTCCAGCAGAACACAGAGATGTGTGCACTCCATCGCAGTAGCCATGGGTGAACTCCTGCAGTGGCAATGAGAGAGGGAAATGGGGCACCTCGATGTCCCTCCCGGGGCTCCTTCACCTCAAGGAGTCAGGCCGAGACCATTGGGCACCCGAAGGGAGGAGGAGCAGCAGCTGAACACCCTGGGTCACCCACTCAGGAATCTCAGAGGCTGCCCTCTCCCTCCGAGATCTCTTTGCCTGTGAGCCCTTCAACCTCGACCTCTGTCACCGCAGAGAGAGCAGCTGGCCTGCAGGAGGACTGCCAAAGCAAGCCGGGGCCCTCAAAACCTTGGCTCTCCATAGGACGCACGCCAAAGTCATTAGAGGCAATAGGGCCAACCATTGCATGGGTTTTCTCCTCCCCTACTGCAGATGTCAGGCAGCACGTTGAAGTTTTATGCCTAGAAAAGTTAAGAATTTCTGATCACAAGTCATTGCACGGGTCAACATATTTTTTCACTTTACAATCTGAAAATATATTCACCTTCACTGAATAATGTGCGATGGTGTCTTTCAGCTTCATTTATATGCTTTGCGAGTCCGTCCCCTGCATCCCTCCCCACTAGCAGTTCAGCTGCACGCAGCCGACCCATGAGTGATTCTGGAGAGCCAAGTGCGTGTGTGTGGCAGCGCCTTTCAGAGCCTTGTGCCAGCACTCTCCCATGCACGCGGATCCTTCCTCCATCACACTCAGCTCAATGTCCTGAGCATTTTCAGTGTTGCCTGCTGGGGTTCGCTTTCAGGTGTCCATCTGAGCTGACCTGCATCTCCACCTACCCACTGACTGTAATCCCATGTAGCACCTGTCCCCGCCCAACATGAGACATCTTTCACTTTTGATTTTGCAAGATGGTACTGGTAAAATTTGTCTTCAGTTCCCCCATCCTTTTCCATCCCTCAGTCACCCATGCCCTTTCCCCCATCACTGTTGACCCCCCCACCCCCCAACCCCGGCATCACCTTTGACCTCCCCCCATCACTTACCAGCCAGAACCCTTTTATTTCTGGGATGTCCAGGTGCAAGTACACATTCCCTACCTTCCCAAGAAACCCACCCCCATCCACATTGACCTCCCCGACCTGCTCCCACCTATCCCCAGTGTCCATGTCCGCTTCTGAGCTCCCAACAACCATCCTCGCTGCCACTTCAACCACTACCATAGCACCTTCACCCTCTCAAACTACCGGCTCACTCTACTTTCTGTCATTCTCACCATTCCCTCCTACCACGCCCACCCTCATTTTGCTCCCCAGCAGGCAGTCATCGACTACACAGACCCCTCCCTTACGCGTTCACCTGGACATTGCCCCCTTACTCCTTCTTCCAGCCTTACTCTTTCCTTCACCCTTATTCTTTTCTTCACCTTTACTCTTTCCTTCATCCTTACTCCTTCCTCCATCCTTACTCCTTCCTCCACCTTTACTCCTTCCTCCATCCCGGACTCCTTCCCGCTCTGGACTCCTTCCTCCACCCAGACTCCATCCTCCTCTGGACTCCTCCCCTCATCTGGATTCCTTCCTCCACCTTAACTCCTTCCGCCCTCCGAACCTCTTACCCCTCTGGTCCTCTTCCCTTTCACCTTCCTCACCCTTACACATATCTCCCCAGTTGCTGTATTCTCCTCCGTTATGCCCTCCACCCAGTATTCCCTCTCCCCTCCCAACCTCACCCCCCTAACACCATCGTTTCCTCTCTCCCAACCTCACCCCCTCTGACACCATCATTCCCCCTTCCCAACTTCACTCACCCCCCTCATCTGCCTCTCCCAGTCAAACCTACACCTTCCCCTCCACCCTACTTGATGATCATCCATAGCAGACCATGGCCAAGACACTGATGTCCCAAAGCAGACCCTCAATGGTGAACTTCCATCTTCCGTGAGCTGTTTCACGGCAGAGCCATGTCCATGAGAATCCACCCAGCATGTGATGCAGGTGTTCCTCCAGGGTCTGGTTGCTGTAGGGCTCCAGCATCTTCTGCTCTTCAGATGTCTGCGATGTGAGCAAGGCCCTGACGGTAAGTCCCAACTTCTGCATGTCACACTTGTCAAGACATGTTTTGCACTGGCGTGTTTTCCCACCAACGTGTGCAGTAAATTTGATTTGGGGGGATGATTCCAGTGAGCAGGGCTTATCATGATATGCAAATGTATTAAAATACAGTTCCCGACTTGCAGGGTGGGGAACATGGCCCGCCATTGACGGGTGGACTGGACGATAGCAAACCTGTTTCTCGATTGTGTGAAACCGATCATTGGCCTTCCCGCCATATTGTCTGCTCATGCCAGCCATGATGCCAGATGCCAAAGGGCATGTAAAATTCCACCCACAGAAATTACAAAACAGTTCATTTAGCCCAATCAGTGCACGTTGATGTTTTTCCTCCACGTGTGCATGCCATAATGCAGTGTCATATAAATGTAACTATGGGTTATCAGGGGTTCTTCATCTTACATGGCATTGTTACAATGCATCTTTGATTATCACCGTTTTATATGGATATAGTGAGATGTGCTTGAATAACTGTGGACTACCATTACAATAGTGAAAAATAAAAGCAAAGAAACTCAACAATAAAATAATCATTTTAGTTATAACTGCTCTATTCCATACCAGATAATTTAACTGTGGAACAAGAAGACATGCCATTGAAAACACCATTCAATGAACAGAGAAAGAACTTGCATTCATTTGCCTTTTATGTCCTCAGGATATTTGAAGCACTTTACAGCCAATGAAGTACTTTGAAGTGTATTCACAATCGCAGTGTAGGAAATGCAACAGCAACAAGCTCCATAAACTATAATGTAATAACGACCAGATATTGATATAAATATAGACCAAGTCACAGGGAATAACTCTTCTTCTTTGGAATAGTGCCGCATGATCTTTTATGTCCACTGGTGGGGCCTCAGTTTCAAAAAACACCCTATGAATTTTTGAAAACAATAGGTTAAGTTGTCTACAACATTTAAATCTTTAATTTCCTGATACATCAGGTTTTTGAGTTTGCTGTGATAGCAGGTGTGAAATTAGCACAATCAAGTAGCAGTCTAATTCAATTGTTCTGTTACTAGCAAGATCATGTCAGTAGGTTTGTCTGACTATAGAGTGTCACTGTGTTTAATTAGGCTCCTGCGAAGTGCCTTGGATGTTTTATCATGCTAAAAACGCTATATAAATGCACATTGTTGTTATTATATCAACAAAATGGCAATCTGAAAGATCAAAGGTGATGGTGGTGAACAGGTGAGGCCACTATACATTGTACAATTCATACATTCTTGAACTATTTTGTTAACCTAAAAATCAACAGCTATACACAAGCGCATAAAGGTTATTTGTCTCCTTTAGCACTGGTATACCATTGTTTCACCTTTGTTGTAGAGATGACATGCTCTCAGTGGTGGCCTGACCATCAGCCTGTCTGTATGGGTGTGTTTGGAATTACATGTTGGGCGAAATCATCCCAGATTTGCACTAAGTGCGGTAGTGGGAGGGAAAAAAGACGTTTTACCCACCAGCCGCAATGGCAGCTTTTCACACCGTACTGTCTGATTCCTGCCTCATTAATTCTGCAGCCACAGGAAACACGCTAACTCGCTGACGGGCAGTCTCTGATTTGCCTGTCACGCCGTTACTTCACTGTTTCCCCACACAGGAAGCCACATTTAAACTGCAGCCACATGTACGCTTCTCAATGCTTGCAGCCCAGGAGGGCACCCGTGAAGACATGGCCCCAAAAACCAAGCACAGTGCAGCTCCCCGATTCAGTGACACATCCCTGGGATGCTTTCTGGATACCATGGATGTCCGCCACAATGTGCTCTACCACCGCTCTGGCCGCAGGAGGCCCTTCAGTCTCACCACTTCGGCTTGGGAGGCAGTGGCAGAGGTGGTCTTTGCCAATGCTGCACACAAGAGGTCAGCCATCCATGCTGCTAGGGTGAGGCAACCACCTCATCACTCTAAACTCACAATCACAAGCCCATCACATATTCACTGGTATTTCACTCACTGCCAGCTCAAGGGACAACACCACTCACTCTCTCGCACAAACCCTCATATCATCATTTGGCCTCATCTCCCCCTCAGCCCTCACCATCTTGAGGCCATTTCACAGGTCAACATGTGCCCCCACACACACCCTGGGATACCCTCCTTCCCCAGTACAGCCTTCGCCCTGCAGCTTCTTCCCTTGCCTGAGGCCACTTCTCCCCCTTCCCCAAGCAATCCCAAGCCCTGCAGCCGTTGAAAAGTCACCCCCACCTTACGTCTGGTCTGGTAAGTAGAGACCTGCCCGTGAGCCCCCCTAAAAGCGATGTGATGCTGCCTGCGAAGCCAGGCACTAATGACTGCAAGTGCTGCCCGAAGAAAGATCGGGAAACAAACCTCTAGGTCCTGAGCAAAATGCAGCTCTATGCTGCACGTCGCTAATGTAGTGTTGTGAAACACATCGGCATGACCTGGATGATCCAGAATGGAGGGATGATTCCAGCGAGCAGGGCTTATAATTAGGTGCAAATGTATTAAAATAATGTTCCTGATGTCTGGCGGTGGGAAGCGCAGTCCGCCATTGACAAGCGGAGTGGACGATCGCAAACTGGTTTCATGATGGCATAAAATCAATTTTGGCCTCCTTGCCATATTGTCCACTCACGTCTGCCATGACACCCGAAAATTCCAGCCGTTCACACTTATATTTGATTATAGGCGGACACAATTCAAAGAAATAGCATTATTCAAAGAAGAGCAGAGGAGTTACCTCCATTATCCTGGCCAAAATTTCTCCTACATCACTAAAACAGATTATCTGGTTGTTATTACATAGTTGTTGTGGGACCTTGCTGTGTGCATGTTGGCTGTTGCCTCTCCTAGATTACAACGGTAAGCACTACTCTTCAAAAATACTTCATAGGTTGTAAAGATCTTTGAGTCATCCTGAGATTGTGATAGGTACTATATAAATTCAAGTTCTTTCTTTTAATTGTGATACAGAGGAACGTGTAGGCTTTCAAAGCATAAAATTCTGATGCTAATTCATTTTTACTTTCTGGGTTAAAAACGTTCCTGACTTCCCTCATGGATATATAAGTGGCTAACTTATATCTATGGCACATAGTTCTGTTCTCGCCTGAGAGTGGAATCATCTGCCGCAAAATTTGAGCAGATCCGAAAACGATCATGGGAATTGTGATGCACAATAGACCCATGCCTGTGGCTTTTCATGCAGACAGCATGCTAACTTAACACTGCCTACTCATACGGACAACTGTATCATCAGCATGATGTGAATGGCTGCAAACCTGAGCAATGGGTGCAAAATTGTGAGAGGCTAGCGCAAGTGCAAGTTAGCCTACCCTACTTAAAACTAGCCTGCACCTCTTAGCATGCAAAGTTTCATGCTCACTCCATCTGCTTCTATCTGACAAGAGATAATGAAATGCATCCAGCTCCCCTGGAATATACAGCCTCAATGACTTCCCCTATACAACAGTGGATGGTAAACTGTGAGATGTCGCAAATATCGCTGGCTCAGCATGGAAGGAGCCAGACCCATGAAGTCACAGCCACAGTGACCTTCACAACCACTGAGAATACCATCCTTGCCCTGCTCTGAGGCTTCAGTAGCAACTGCAACGCATGGCAGATTTCATTGAGCATTTCTTTAGGGAAGTGGGGACGTTTGACACATTGTTCTTTGCTGAAGTTCAGGTAAGATAATTGCTCCTTGAATACTCTGGCCAGATATGGCTTCTTGGTGAGATTCATTCCCCAACTCTTTCAGCAGTTTGTCGTGCTCTGCATCACCTCTACTCATTCTCCCTGTCATATTGTAAATCAAGGGGGATGCAAGCTACTGCACCCATGTCTGGAAGCAAGTGGTCTGTGCAGAATCCTTGAAGTCACGATCGAGTCCTTCAGCACAGCCCTCACCACTTCCTGTTGATTTCAACAACTTTAAACACCAAACATGTCCACAGTTATGATAAGAAGCCCAAGAAATCAATCAGTAACTAACCTCAAATTATTTGATGATCCCCTTAAATAGCACTGGTGGAGTGGGGTTGGGCCAGTGCCAGGGAGGCATTCCTGCTGCTGAACATGTTTTCAGCTGTGTGAGGTTAAGAGAGGGCATTAAGCTCCAAAATGGCAGCGCTGACATCAAATCAGTGTTGCACGCTGATTAACATCACACTGTACTTACTCTGCATACTTCAGGCAGACGTTCCCTGTGTACACACAACCACCCTCACCAAAATGGTATCTGGCATAACTAGCACGAGAAATGGTTGCACATGCTGTGGACACCATTTTGGCGGCAATACAGCATCCGCAGCACCATATAAAGGAATGCTACGCTTCTGAATTTTGTGGCCATTTTCTCTGCATCTACCCTATCAAAACCTTTCATAATCTTAAAGACCTCAATCAGGTCATGCCTTAATCTCCCTTAAAGAGATAAGAGCCCCAACCTGTTCAATCTTTCCTGATAGTTGTAACTTCTCAATTCTGGTGTCATTCTGGTGACTCTTTTTGCACCAACTCCAGTGACTCAAAATCCTTTTTATAATATGGAGACCAGAATTATACACAGTACTCCACATGTCATCTAACCACGGTTCTATACAAGTTTATCAGTTTCTTTGCTTTTCAATTCTATCCATTTCTTTCTGTTACTTCTTCAAAGAATGCAATAAGGTTTCCCTTTTTATTTATGAATCACACTAGCTTTCTGCCCCTCCCCTGACACCATTCCCTTTTCCAATTATTTTTTATATGTATATGTAATATTGCCTTTGTTATCTCTTCCCTAACTTCTTCTGACATGAGCTGATGCAAGCCAACTGAACTCGGGATTTTATGCTCTCTAACTTTGATTAGCTTAGCCATTATTTCTCTCCTTGCTATTTTAAATGACCGTATATGCTTTTTGATCTCTTCTTACAACGTCATGCCCCATATATTAGTTTCCTGGTAAATACCGAGGCAAAGTAATGTTTTAATATTCCTGCCATTTGACTGTCATTACTTGTAAGGTTATTGTGTTTGTCGGCTAATGACATTATATGACTGTAGAATACTTTATTATTTCTTTTTATATTCCTTGAAAATTTAATTTTGCTATTTCTCTTTGCTCTCCTAATTTTTTTTTCTGACTTCTTTCTTAATCTTTTCATATTCTCTTTGATCATCCTCCCCTTGCTGCCTTTGTACTTGGTGTATGCCATTTTCTTTAGTTTCAATTTTGCCTTTACTTCTTTATTTATCCACGGTATGTCATTACTGGCTAGTTGATTCTTGCTTTCTATTTCTCTTGGACTCTACTGTTCTTTGTTTTAAATGTTTCCTACTGCTGTTCTATTTCTTGGTCAGTATATTTTTCCAGTTTATTTCCCCTAGTTCCATTGTCATCCCTTTAAAATCAGATTTTTTTCCACACTTAATTATTTTGGTCTTTGTTTTATTTATATCCTTGTCAATCTTCAACTTAAAGCCTACTTCACTGTGGTAGCCAATTCCCCTGATTTAAGGAGAATCTGGGTAACTACAGGAAGGAGAGGAATAGAAGGAAATGCTGATGGAGTGAAATGAAGTAATGTGCAAAGAGGTTCCTGTGGAGTATAAACACTGCATTGTTTTTTTCTGTGGTGTAACTACTTAGTAATATGTAAATTCTATGCAATCTGTACCAGCAGAAAGACTGGGCTATGGAGGAAGTACAAGTTTTCAGTGTGTGCAGCCTACTTCATTTAATCTAACCGATTTAAGCTTGCATACCAGTGTGCATCTAACCATCTAAGCAGTCTGCTCAAACTTTCACTGCAATGCAGAAAGTCCAGTTTCACAGTCTGTTGTTGATTTTTGGTTTCTGTGGTGATGTGTCAACTCCAGCTGTTCCACTGGACATGGCACAATGACACTTTAAAGTCAGACTACCTACTGACATGATCTTGCTGGAAACAGCAGCTGAAACAGCGTGCTACTTGGCTGTCCTAGAGTAGGACATTGTGCTAATTTCACATCAAGTATCAGCATAAATTCAACATAAAACCCTGGTACAACAGGGAACTGAAGGGGTCTAAGCTCAATAGCTACCGAAAATGCGTGTGGGGATCACAATGATGGATTATCCTGTGCCTACTGCTTCCATGCAGGTTGCACACAAATTTCATGCTGCCTGTTCATTTACATGATTTCAGTGCACAGTCAGCATTAATAATGCTGTTGAGTGGCTGCACACCTCAGTAAGGGGCCCAAAATCATAAAAGACGAACACCAGTTAAAAGCTAGTCTGCACTAATTAAAGGGGAGGTGCATTGTGAATGGAGCAGGTGCTGGAAATCATGATGCAGCTAATTCTGTCCTGGGAAAGACAGAAGAATGACACAACCATGAGAGAAAATGGGCTCCAAGATTTTCTGGCCTTGGTCATGGAAATGCAGAGGACATTCAATGTGCTGTATCCACAGGGGGCCAGAAGATTCTTCAAGCAAACTCCCAGAAGGCAGTGGAACCAGATAATTGTGGCAGTCAAGCCCCAATGACATGGATGCAGTGCTGCAATATGTTGAATAAACTCACAGAAGTAGTCAAGGTCAGTGCATGCATCTTCAAATGCCATATCCCATTAACTGTTCCAATAGTTTCAGATACTGTTCAAAACCCCACACCCCTATCACTCAACTATCAACAATCTCTATCAGTCATGACTTAAACCTAATATTATATCTTCATCATGTCCTCACATGCTTAGCACTGCTGCAAGCCTCACATCCATGTTTCACAGCTTGCACACACTGCCAGCTATTCAATCAAGATAGGCGCATCACCCAAACACATTGCACCACTCACTGACATAATTTCCTTTGACTTGCAGGACAAGATGGGCGCACAGCCGGAGGCAGCAGGAGTTAACCAGTGAGGGCAGGTGTGGTTCCATGTCTTTATCCCCATGAAGATTATGGCGCTTGACATCATAGAAGCAGCCATTGCTTAGGCCATGGCCAGCAGCAGGTGTAAAATGATAGAAGATAATGGTTTCCTTGTACCTAATCCTCATTCTCATATCCCACTTCCCTGTCATCCCACAATGTCTTCTGATTTAGAAATGCCAGGTGTAAGCATGCACCACTTATTTCCTTCCTTCCTCACCTCACTACAACCCTAGCCTCGTGTCTTACTTCTTCCCAATACCCAAGAATTCCAATGTAACTAGGCAGTGAAGGAAACACAACAGGTGGAAAAGCAAGATTTATTTATTTATAAATAAATAGAATGTGTTCTATATCTATGTAAGAACTGTCTGTCGATCTACTCCATGTCTATGGCACCAACTTGACCATCCCGAAACAAGCGTGCAACCCGGATCCATTAGCCCAAGTAAGCTAGCGACCAGGATCCAACACTGTCCATCAGAAGCTGCATGGTGGTTGGGTTCACAAGTGTGTCAATGGAGTTGACCATCACTTATACTTTGGAAAGGGCTCCAGGCTCTGTGCAAAGCCCCATGCAAAGTCAGTGCCAGACTCATCCATGCTCCTTGACAGTGCATACAGGCTTTCATTTACGGGAATGTTTCTTCACCATCACTATCACTCAATCTCACACTCACAGTGCCAGCTCAGGTACTGAGAGGCTACTTTAGAGGATAGCTTAGAGGAGGGATATGTACATTGTGGCACATGAGGCACGAATGGCTGGCAGCTAGGGCAGCTGCCAGCTCGCCAGAGGGTGAGGTTGCACATGGGTTCTGCTGCAGAAGACTCAGATGAACACCTCAGTGGGGCGGCCTACAGAAGAAGGCTGATAAGTATGCACAAGGAAATGCTTGGTGCATTGCCAGGCTTGCAGAAAGCCTGTATGCACTGTCAAGGAGCATGGATGAGTCTGGCACTGACTTTGCATGGGGCTTTGCACAGAGCTTGGAGCCCTTTCAAAGTGTAAGTGATGGTCAACTCCATTAACACACTTGTGGACCCAACCACCATGCAGCTTCTGATGGCCAATGTTGGATCCTGGTCGCTAGCTTACTTGGGCTAATGGATCCGGGTTGCACGCTCGTTTCGGGATGGCCAAGTTGGTGCCATAGACATGGAGTAGATCGACAGACAGTTCTTATATAGATATAGAACACATTCTATTTATTTATAAAGGAACTCAGCAGCTACACTTGTAGACTTACAACTCAAACCCTGTCTCTAAATACAGACTCTAACTCTAGACTACTCACTGCTAAGATAAGCCTGCGCTACTCTGCTATTGGATACTAAGATCATGTGATCTTCCATTATAACATTCTTCTTAAAGGTATATTACACATCAGGTTACCACATCCCTCTCCCTTTACTCAGAAATACATTTTGCAGTTACAATTACAACTTTTCCACAAAATATCAAATTATTTACACAGATAAGTAATTTACAAATTCAGCCTTTTTGCGGGCTTTCCGTTTGTGCGCAAAACATCTCAGCTCTACAGCTTCAGACGTTTTGTCAGGAACCTCCTTTTCTTGTGTTGGCCGAACAGCAGGTTCTTCGGTGGGCACCTGCAAATCTGTTTCCTCAACTCTTGCAGGTACAGTCGATCCTTAAGACACATCTGTACTCAGTCGAGTTCTTTCAACAGGAGACGTTGACGCGACTGGAACACTGGAGGAATCATTTCCAGATACTTTGTTTCTCTCCTCTGTATATGATCTATATGTCTCTGTATGACTCGGTCTTCCACTTTCATGTGGCAAGAAAGAGGCCCAGTGACTGCACTTATTTCACCTGATAACCACTTGGGTCCTTCTCCAAACTTTTTCACATATACTGTCTCTTCTACAGTAAACTTTCTGTTACGACTATGCCAGTCATGTTCCGTTTTCAGGCTTCCCTGACTCCTTTCCAGCTTCCCCCCTAAATTTGGTATTACTAAGCTCAATCTCGTTCTGAGACGGCATTTCATCAATAATTCTGCAGGTGCGAGACCTGCTGTGAGGGGTGGTCCTATAATGGAAAAGAAAATGTGCTACCTTGGTCGCTATGGAGTTTCCAGTTAATTTCTTCATGCCAGTTTTGAATGTTTGAACCGTTCTCTTGGCCAGTCCATTTGATGAAGGGCGGTACGGTGAAGTTTTTACATGAGTGATAGGGCTGAGGCTGATAAACCATTGAAACTCAGCACTCATTAATTCCATGTCGTTATCTGTTATCACCACTTCTGGTAGTCCATTGATGGTGAATCTTTGATGTAGCTTGTCAATTGAAGCAGAAGATGTTGGTGACTTTACCTCATATATCTCCATCCATTTTGAGTGAGCATCAACAATAAGGAGAAACATTGTTCCCATAAAAGGTTCCACATAGTCAATATGTAATCACACCCATGGCCTTTCTGGCCACTCCCAAGGGTGTAACGGAGCTATTGGAGGTAACTTTCACACTTGCTGACATTGCATACAACTTCTCACCAAGCTCTCTATTTCTCCATCCATTCCAGGCCGCCATAGGTAGCTGCGTGCTATGGTCTTCATTCGAGGAATACCTGGATGTGCACTACATAGATCAGTTAACAAAGGCTTTCATCTTTTTGGAGGAACAATCACTCAAGTTCCCCACAATAAGATACCGTCCTGGCTGGTTATCTCATATCTTCTGTGAAAATATGGTTTCATTTAATCAAATTCCTGTTCTTGTGGACAACTGTGAAGAACTTGTTCTCATACATGGATAAGACTGGGTCTCGGCTTGTCCAATCCCTGATCTGTCTAGCACATGCTTGTGATGAATCTAAGAAGTTCAATAATAAAGTGAGTTCTTGAGGAACTGGAACATCCTCATAGTTTTCTTTCAAAGGCAAATGGCTAAGTGCATTAATGTTTGCAATCTGATTTCCCGGCCTGTGGATGAAAGTACGGAACTCCCTTCCTAAAAGCACTGTGGGTGTACCTACACTGCCTGGACTGCAGCGGTTCAAGAAGGCAGCTCACCACTACCTTCTCAAGGGCAACTAGGGATGGGCAATACTGGCCCAGCCAGCAATGCCCACATCCCATGAATGAATAAAAAAAACTCATATGCTGCCAGGATCAATGCCCATCTCTGTGTTCTTGTTGAGGCTCTGGGTGGTATAGCCTTCTCCTCACTGAACAATCCTAGCAAAGGCTTGTGGTCTGAAACGATAGTAAAATGATGACCATGTACATACTGGTGAAATTTCTTGACACTAAAGATGATTGGCAGGCCTTCTTTTTCTATCTGTGAGTATCCCTTTTCCTCTGTGTTGAGCATTCTTGATACATATCCAATAGGTCTTTCTGAGCCATCGTCGATTTCATGGGAGAGCACTACTCCCATTCCAATGGGCGATGCATCACATGTATGAACTAACTATTTTCTTTGGTCAAAATATACTAATAGGGTGGATAAGTGTAACAGCTGTTTCACCTTTGTGAAAGCTTCTTTCTGTGGTGTTTGCCAAGACCAACGTTGATTTTTCTTGAGTAGGTAATACAAGGGTGCCAGTTCTGTAGACAAATTAGGTAAAAAGCATCCATAGTAATTGATCATCCCCAAGAATGATTTGAGCTTGGAGGTGTTTTTTGGCACTGGTACCTCTTGAATGGCTCTCACTTTTTGCTCAACTGGCTGGAGGCCCTGTGAATCTACCCTGTGACCTAAATAAATTACCTCTTTCACTTGGAACGTGTATTTTTCTTTTTTTAAACGCACTCCCACCTGTGAGAAATGTTTCAAAACTTCTTCCAAGTTTGCCAAATGCTCCTTTTCAGTGAGTCCTGCCACTAGAACATCATCTAAATAAACTACAACATGAGGCAGTAAATTTTCCATTGTCCTCTGGACTATGGCGCATGCTGAGGATACATCAAAAAGCAAATGGGTCTATTGGTACAACCCTTTGTGTGTATTAATTGTGACAAATTTCTGGGAGGCCTTCTCTAATTCCAATTGCTGATAAGCATGGCTCATGTCAAGCTTCGTGTAGGCGGTTCCACTGGCCAGCTTAGCATACAGATCTTCAATTTCTGGTATAGGGTGTCTGTCCAACTTAGCCGCTTTATTGACAGTCAATTTGTAGTCTCCATAAATTCAAGCGCTTTGGTCAGGTTTAAGTATGGGGACTATTGGTGCTGCCCATTCCGAGAACTGCACAGGTTGTATAACTCCCAGTTTCTCTAATTTGTCCAATTCAGCGTCTACCTTTTCCTGCATCGCATAAGGTACTGGTCTTGCCTTCATAAATCAGGGGGCAGCGTCTGGATCCACAAGAATTTTTGTTTGTAGCCCCTGGATCTTCCTGAGTTCATCTTGGAAAACTGAGGTGTATTTTTGTAGTAGCTCAGGTAGCCCACTGGCTCTCAATTGATAGATCTCAGCCCAATCCAATTTAATTTCTTTCAGCCAGTTTCATCCAAGGAGGTTTGGCCCCTCACCTGCTACCACCATCAAGGTTAATTTTACTGATTGACTTCCATACTGTACAGTAACCCTGCGCATGCCTTTGATTTGGATGTCTTCTCCCGTTTAAGTTTTCAATTTGGCATCTGTTTTTTCCAAATTTGATTTACGTTCTCCATAATTCAGTTATTTGAAGGTATGCTCACCTATTACTCTAGTGGAAGCTCCTGTGTCTACCTCCATTCTGAAAGGCCGATCATTCACCTTCACTGTTACATAGATTGGTTCTTTTCTTCCTACCTTTAAATTATACAATGAATAAATATTTGAATCTTTTACTTCAGGCTCTTCTACATTATGGATCTCTTGGGGGTTTTCTTTTGATTGAAAATCTGTCTGATCCTATCCTTGCAATGTCTCATGAGGTGTCCGTTTCGTTGATAGTAAAAACATTCAATTTTTAAAAATTTCCATTCATTACAAAGTTGTCTGCTTCCACCTCTGTTACCATTATTCCATGTTTTTGCTGCTAAGTCACTTCTCTTTATTAGTCTACAAGTGGTGGCTGCTTCCCACTTCTCATCAGAGCTGTGCATTTTCTCACCCTTTTTGGCTCGGGCTACCTGCCCAACATGGAGGATAGCACCATTTTGCACTCCCTGCATGGATTTTGAGTCCCTCGCTAATCTTTACATGGCCAGTGCTATTTCTAGTGCCTTCTGAAAATCCAAATTCATTTCGGACAGTAATCTCTTATAAATCGTACGTTCATTTATACCATACACCAAACGATTTCAGTTCACTTGATTTCCTTCCTTGCTTTTTCTTGCTTTCTTCTCATCCTTCCTTGCTTTTTCTTGCTTGTTCCTCGTCGCCAGTTTGTTGGATTCTGGTCACTGGTTTAGTTGGACTAATGGATCTGGGTTGCACTCTTGTTTCGGGATGGCCAACCCTTAGCAACTATGCAACAGTTCAAGAAACAGCGCCTAGGGGAGACAGTTGCTTGTTATGAGGCAAGTCTGAAACAGTTAATAGAATATTGCGAGTTTGGTACATATATAAATGATATGCTTAAAGATCATTTGGTGTACGGTGTAAATGAAGATACGATTCAGGAGCGATTACTGTCTGAAACAAATTTGGATTTTCAGAAGGTGCTAGAAATATCACTGGCCATGTAAAGCAATCCTAGTAATCCACTGGAGGATAAATTGTTGGACTACTGTGAGTGGCAGTGGCTCTGTGGAGCACAAAGCTGCTGTCCTTTCTCAAGATGACAGCATTCAACCTCCCACCGCTGCCATTCCACCAGTGTCCTTGCTGTTGCCCATCAGCCAGACGGCCCAGACTGCTGCCACTCTCACTGAAATGGTGAAGTCCAAAGCCAGGCCTTCTAGGCCAGAGCTGCTCAAGATTGCTCTGCAAGGCCATCTGTTGTCTTCGCCACTCAAGATCAGCAGCCTTCTGCTGAACTTGCTGCAGCCACCAAGGTAGCACCGCACAAGAGCACTAAGACAAGCAAAAGCTGATGCAAGCAAGCACTAACAGTATGTATAAGAACACAAGAATAGGAGCTGGACTAGACCATATGGCCCGTTGAGCCTGCTGTGCCACTTAATACAATCATGGCTAATCTTGGGCTTCAACTCCACTTTCTTAACTGCTCCCAAATCCCTTGATTCCCTAACAGACCAGAAATCCATCTATACCAGTCTTAAATGTATTCAATGATACATCCAATGTTATATTCAAATGTATCCACTCTGGGGTAGAGAATTCCAAAAATTCACAACACTTTGAATGAAATAATTTCTTCTCAAATAAGGGAGAGAGAAAACAGGGAGCTACAGGCTAAAAATAATTGGCCCTTTATCCTGAGACTGTGCCCTGTATTTTACATTGCCCGACCAGCAGAAACAATTTCTCAGTATCTACCCTATCAAGCCCTATTTACCCAATTAATCTTAGCCAGTTCTCCACTCAAACCTATGTAGTTGGCTTTGCTTAAGTTCAAGATTCTTGTCTGTGATTGGAATACGTCACTTTCAAATTTAACATGGAATTCAATGGTGTTATGATCACAATATCCCAGTGGATCTTTCACTATGACATTTTTAATTAACCCTGTTTCATTTACACAATACTACATCTAAGACAGCTTTATTCTTAGTCAGTTCCACAAGATATCGCTCCAGGAAGCTGTCACAAATACAAACTCACCTTCTGGACCACTCTTGTCAATTTGATTGTCCCAGTCTATATGAAGATTAAAGTCCCCCCACAAATGTTGCATTGCCTTTGCTATAAGCTCCAATAATTTCTTGTTCAGTGCTCTGTCCAATGGCATAACCCTAGGGGGGTCTATAAACTACTTGCATCAGCATTTCATAACTTTAATTATTCCTAGGCCTGAATCTTCGGGTCAGCGTGTGGGGCTGGGCCCCGCTCGCTGACACGTAAAATGACGCACGGTGATGTCGGGCGTGCATCCCGACATCACTGCGTGTCATTCAAATTTTCAGTTCGGCGGGCACACACCGGAGTTGGTTGTGCGCCCGCCAAACTGTCAAAGGCCTATTGAGGCCATTTAAAAACTAATTAAGAGAATTAACGGAGTTGCCCATCCAGCCTTAAGGTTGGTGGGCAGACGAAGAGCCCAAGCAGCCTTCGCATTTATCATGAAACCTCATCCACGAACGGGATGAGGTTTCATGAAGGATTTATAAATCAAATAAATTTTTTAATTAAAATTCATTGACATGTCCCAGCTCATGTGGCACTGTCACATGAGGGGACATGTCTTAAATTTTTTTTTTCTTTATTTAAATTTTGCATAATGAAATTAAACTCCCTGAGGCAGCTCTATGCCTCAGAGAGATTTCTGCGCTCTTTCACCTGCATGCGCGATAGGCTGCCCGCCAGCCCCTCTCCCTCCCCCAACAGGGAGAAAAGTCTCCCCCTAATTTCCATGCATACTGATTCTACTTTGTGATCTTTTGAGACCAGATTTTTTCTCACGAATGTCCTTATGCACAAGGTTGATTAGTTTACATTTCTATGCAATATGGCATGGTTTGACTTTTAATAATGGTTTGTAATGTTTATTTTGTGTTGGCTTTTATTTTTGCATTGAGACTAAGCTGGCACTGTGATGGTGAGTAACAGAGGGTAGGTAAAGTGCGGAACTGATACTAAATGGGAAATTGGAGTTGTATTTCTTTCTATCAATGTCGAACGTATTGTTCATGGACAGCCTGGCCAGAAAGAGGTTATCTGTGTTGGCCTCTTCCTTCCTCTTCCTCTAATATATCCTCATAATGTTCCTGTGAAGTGCCTTGGGGGATGTTTTATTACATTAAAAATACTATATAAAATAAAAACAGAAAATGCTTGAAAAACTCAGCAGGTCTGACAGCATCTGTGGAGAGAGAAACAGAAATAATGTTTTGAGTCCGTATGACTCTTCTTCGATATAAATATAAGTTGCTGATGTTATTGTTGTCATTCTGCATTGTTTGGACATGCTTTACATTGAGTTTACTAGATTTCTTTCAGCTTCAACCTTAGCTATTTTATTACCGTGCGTGAAGTACGTGTATTTCTTCCTCATAAGCTGCATCATACCCTTGTCTGCACTCAAGTTGCCATCATTCAACCCATACACACATTTCATTTGACTCATATTGTAACTTATGAACTGTTTCTCCAAGTTCACTGCTCCTCCCAGTTTGGTATCAGCTACAAATCTGACCACTTTGCATTGAGCTTCTGATCCGAGATCATTTATATAGATTAGAAACACCAATGGTCCCAACACTAAGCCCTCCAAACCAAAACCCCCAGTATCTTCCCTTTCCCCAAGCTAAGTTATCAAATAAGCACTCATTCCTGAATCCCAGCAGATTGTAATTTTAACTAATAGCCTTTCGTGTGGAACTATTTTTCATAGAATGTTTCACAGCCAACTTGGAATGGTATTTCTCAAGAAGTTGAGAAAGGTTTATCAGTTGGATCTTCCCTTTTGAATTCATGCTGACTACTGTTGACTCAGTTATTAGCGCACAGATAACTCTCAATTTTACTCCAAATAATTTATTCCATTATTTGAGATGGATAGAAGTAAAACAAATGGATTTGTTGTTTAATGTGCCTATTTTGTCACTCTGTTTGAAAATAAGCACCGGTGAGTCTTATTTTCAATCTTCTGGAACCCACCCTAGCGTCCAGTATTCATAATAGTTATCAGTGCCTCACAAATGTTTTTCCTGATCTTGCTCAGCACTCTGGGATAAAAGTCATCTATCCCTGTTGATTTATTTGTTTTGGGCCTTTTTAGCTTGTCTAGGACTTCAATCATATTTATATTGAAGGTTTTAAGTTATTTCTGTTTCAGAAGGCATGTTGTTCATGACCTCCCCGTAAATACTTGGAACAGGCAATCATTCAGAATATTTACTGTCAGTGCTCATCCTTAGTTTCAAATGCATTTGCATCTTATAGTTTTCACTGCTTCTCTGACTAAACAACTGGAACAAATCTAAATTCACATTAGCAGACAATCTGTGGACTCTTAAATAATCCCAACAACATAATTATCAAACATAATGCCATTTGAAAAATAAATCTAGAGATCAGGACTGCAAAGGAGCATGCTGACTGGCTTTTCTGATCTTAGTTCATTAGGTGCTTCATCCCTTCTGAATATTATTTATAGCACAGCTAATGGCCTCTTACAACTAGTCTTTCAGAAGTGATGTTAAACCAAGGCCCCCTTTGCCCCCTCAGGTGGATATAAAAGATCCCATAGTCCAATTTTGAAGAAGAGCAGGGGTGTTCTATGGTGTGGTTGCTAAATTTTCTGGTGACACAAAGATAGGTAGGAAAGTAAGTCATGAAGAGGACATGAGGCTACAAAAGGATATAGATAGGTTAGGTGAGTGGGCAAAGATCTGGGAAATGGAGTATAATGTGGGAAAATGTGAGGTTGTCCATTTTGGCAGGACAAATAAGAAAAGAGATATTATCTAAATGATGAGAGATTTTAGAGCTCTGAGATGCAGAGGGATCTGGGTGTCCTAGTCCATGAATCACAAAAGGTTAGTAATCAGGTGCAGTAAGTAATTAGCAAAGCTAATAGAATGTAATTGTTTATTACAAGGGGGATTGAATACAGGTGTAGGGAGGTTATGCTTCAATTATATAAGGCATTGGTGAGACCACATCTGGAGTACTGAGTAGAGTATAGGTCTCCTTATTTAAGGAAAGATGCAAATGCATTAGAAGCAGTTCAAAGAAGGTTTACTATATTAATACTTGTGTAAGGAACATATATTTTTATTTTTATTTATTTCTGTGGGACTGTGGTTTTAAAAATTGGACTGTGGCTTTAAAAACTACCATGGCTGTAGTTCAAAGACATGCTTGCTGGAACAGGATGAGGAATACACAATGTTGCTATTTCCTGGAACAGAGTGTGCCAGGTTGGATAAAATGGTGCCAGAAAGGGGTCCTGAACTAAGGGGAACTACCTAGCAACAACATTTTAATTGTCTCCTGATCAGGTAACCAAGGTTTTGTGTGATAGCAATGAACAGAGAGATCCTTGCCTGCAAAGAGAACACACCTAAAACATCTCTCTCCTGTGTGTGTATGATTCCAGTACATCTACAAGGGTGGCTAGCTGGCTTTTTCTTCATATCTCTGTAACCTGCTCTCTCTGAAAAATCCCCTGTCAAGAGGAAAAGGGGAAAATCACCAGTAGAGACATTGAAAAGCAAGTTTTCAATCAGTGAATTATGGACTGAAAATGTTGGAAGACCAACTCGTGTCGTTAACAATGAACTGCAAGGAATTTGTGAAGACATCAGTCAAAATAAACCTATATAATCCCGTACTCCAGATTGGTGCTATTGAACTGTTTTATCTCACCCTTAAAATCCATGTTTTGTATGTCTTATGTGTGTATGTGTGTGTGTATTTGTGTATAGGGGTTAAGAAGGGGTAGAGTTTAAGTTATAAGAGTTAAAAATTAGCAGTTCATATTTCTTTCTTTTGCCACTGGTTAAAGACAATTTGTTTAATAAACAGTTATTTACTTGTTAAGTTTACAAACCTGGTGCTCGTATTCTGTTAACCTAAATTAAACAGTTAGGTAGAATTGGGCAATTTAGTGGTCTAATCAAACTTTTCATATTTGTCACGCCTCAGGGAGAAGTGGGGCTTGATATTACAAGGCACTATTCCCAGTGAGTCGCGACACTTGGAATGGGGAGTTGTCTTATGAGGAAAGGCTGGACAGGCTAGGCTTGTATCCGATGGAGTTTAGAAGAGTAAGAGGTGACTTGATTGAAGCATATCAGATCCTGTGGGGAATTGATAGGGTGGATATAGAAAGGATATTTCCCTCTTGTGGGAGAATCTAGAACTCGGAGTCACTGTTTCAAAATAAGGAATTGCCCATTCAGGACAGAGATAAGGAAATGTTTTTTCTCTTCGGGGTTGCGAGACTTTGGAATTCTTTTCCTCAAAAGGTGGTTAAGGCAGAGACCTTAAATATCTTTAAGGCAGAGGTGGATAGATTCTTGATAAGTGAGGGAGTGAAAGGATTTCGGGGGTAGACAGGAATGTGAAGTTAAAATCAGATCGGCCATGATCTTATTCAATGGCAGAGCAGGCTCAAGGGGCTGAGTGGCCTACTCCTGCTCCTAAGTTGTATGTCCATATGTTCTCCCTGGTGCCCTGGAAACTATTTATTTAGTATAATTAAAAAGCAGCTAACCTGGTCATTATCATATTGCTGTTTGTGGACCTTGCTGTGCACAAATTGGTTGCCGCGTTCCCTACATTACAACAATGGCAACATTTCAGAAAATACTTCATTGGCTATAAAATGCTTTGGGATGCCTTGAAGTTTTGAAATTTACTATAGAAATGCTAGTCTTCCTTTTAGTTAGGTTCAAGTTTGAATCTGTTTTTTTGATTTATTTACAAACATAAATAATTGGAAATACAAAGAAAGTATCTCAGCATCTAAAAAGAAAGAAAAGGTTGAAGTTTCAGGTGAATGATGAATTGCCTCCACCAAATATATGAACCTGTCTTTCCTTTCAGTTGCTGATGGATCTCCTGTATGTTTACAACATTTTTGTTCGTTTTTCAGATTCACAACATCTGCAGTTTTTCTTTTAAGCTTGATATATTTGCTTAAGATTGTTTCTGGAACACGACAGTGTATTAAGAACCAACAATAAGTCTTCTACACATTTCAAACACATCAGTCTGCATAACACAAAGCAACAAACCATAAACAAGTGGGCAAATTAGCATCCCTAAAGATGGTTTTTTATGGATTTAATTCATGTAAGATAATTAAACCTCATCTGTTGAAACAAATACATTTTTAAAAAGTCATTATAATGACTTTTGGCAAAAAAAAGATCCCTGGTGAACAGTACAATAAATAGTCTTTGGAAGACTTTCCACTTTTGTGTAGCAAAGTGAATTAAGCACGTAAATTTCTGAAATTCATCGAGGAACATAGGAACAGCAGAAGGCTATTTAGCCCTCAAGCCTGTTTCACTATTAAATTTGATAATGGTTGCTCTGTATTTTAACTCCATTTATCACCTTGGTTCCACATTCCTTAATAAAAAGTTACCCATCTCAGTTTTGAAATTTTCAGTTGACTGCCTCAATAGTTTTTATGGGAGCCAGAATGTCATATTTCCACCAGGAAGTAAAGAAGTGCTCCCTGACATCACCCCTGAATGATCCAGCTCTAATTTTAAGGTTATGTCCCCTTGTTTTGGACTCCAACCTCCTCCGGAGGAAATAGTTTATCTCTATTTATCCTATCAACTCACTTACTTACCCTAAACACCTTGATTAGATCACGTCTTAATCTTTTATATTTGAGGGAATACAAGTCTATTCTATGCAACCCATCTCATGATTTAACACTTTTAGTCCCAGTATAATTTTGATGGATCTGTGCTGCACCTTCTCCAAGGCCAATATATCCTTCCTGAGGCACAATGCCCAGGACTGATCAATTTTCTATGCATGTATGCAGGTGATAACAGTTTCCCTATTACTTTATGTGTTCTGCATATTCAAATCTGGGCAGCTACAGAACTTAAGCACTTTGAAGCTCTGTTTACGTGGACAAGTATTATAATTCTGCATAACATCCCCCGTGTGACTGAAAATGGAATGGTCTGACGTGTATACCAGTGTCTAGCACTGGTTCTAATATAGCAAGTGGGCGAGCGATGAGGCTGCCATCTGATGGATCAAGGCTGACCGTGTCAAGAAACATCATTATGTGAAGCAAGCAATGTTAGACATAGCAATTGACTGAAAGAATCCATGTTTCTTCTCAAGGTTATTGAAAGCATGCATTAAACAAAAGCTGATCCAATTGGTAGCCTGGCCCACTTCACCATAAGCAGATGAATCGGATGCGGCGGTTTCACTGGGCAAGTTATAAAAAAAAACCAAAGGAATTATTTTTGGTCAGAATGGACAAGCTGCCTATGAATAAATAAGATGTGATGCAGTGCAGCTGAACGGAAAGCAAAATATTGATTTTAATCTTTAGCTCAGTTTTATGACTACCTCCTTGACTATAGACTGTGTTAGATACAAACAAGCAGAAGATTAGATTATAGATTTACTATCAAAAGCTTGTTATGGTCTCTCAAGTTGTATTATGTTTATTATATACTCTTGCACCTCAACAGTGTAGTGCAAGAAATGCTACGTGAAAAGCCAAGCATACAGCTAAAATAAATGCACTCCTTTCTTTATAGTACATGGCAATCAATAAAAAGGGAAGAAGTGAGGAACTTATTACCTATAAAGGTAATGATTTCTGATCATAAAATGGCCAAAGCACAAAATAGTTGGGTCCAATTTGTTACCTTTTTGTGGACTGTTATAATCATAAATGCCAAATGTACAAGCAGTGGGGAAAGATGTCCTCTGCACATTATGTATAAAAGGAATCATAAAGAAAGAAAAGAAAGACTTGCACTTCTTTAGCACCTTTCATGACCTCAGGATGACTAAAGAGCTTTACACAAAATTAAGTACTTATTGACATGTCATGTAGGAACCGTGGCAACCAATTTGCACAGAGCAAGTTCCCACAAACAGCAAAATAATGACAACATAATGATTGATAGAAAAATATTGGCCAGGACATCAGGCAGAACTTCTCTGTTCTTTGAATAGTACCTGGGGATCTTTTATGTCTACTTGAGGGAGCAGATGGGTTAAACATGTCACCCAAAAACCAGCATCTCTGACAGTGCAACACACTCTCAATACTGCATTGGAGCATCATCATAGACTGTGTGCTCAAGACTGGAGCAGGATTTAAATCCACAACTTATTGACTTAAAGGCGGGAGTGATATTCACTGAGCTAAAGCCAACAAAAAAATGTTCATTCTTCCAGGTGAGCTCCTTGCAGAGATTTGGTAGTGCTGCTCTCTTATCTAATGTTCAGATAAACTGTGCAAGGATAAAGTCAGCAACTATATGCCAGTCAGTTTAACCTCAGTGGTGGAAATGCTTTAAGAAATGATAATCCGAGACAAAATTAACAATCACCTGGACAACTGTGGATTAATTAAAGAAAGCCAGTGCAGATTTGTTAACGACAAATTATGTTTAATTAACTTGATTGAATTTTTTGATCAGCTAACAGGGAGGGTGTTTGATGAGGAGACTGTAGTTAACGTGGGTACATGGACTTCCAAAAGGCATTTGATAAAGTGCCACATATTAGGCTTGTCAGCAAAGTTGTGGTCCATGGTATAAAAAGGACAGTGGCAGCATGGATATACAGTTGGGGAAGTGATAGGAAACAGAAAATATTGGTGAACAGTTTGTTTTTAGATTAGAGGAAGGTATTTAGTAGGATTCCCCAGGGTTCAGTAATAGGACCACTGCTTTTCTTGATACACAATGATGACTGAGGCTTGTGTGTGCAGGGCACAATTTCAAAATTTGCAGTTGGCATAAAATGGGAACTGTGAGGAGGATAGTGATAGATTTCAAATGGACATTAACAGGTTGATAGAATGGGTGGCCAGAAGGCAGATGAAATTTGATGCATTGAAATGTGAAGTGATACATTTTGGTAGGAAAAATGAAGAGAGGCAATATAATCTAAAGGGTGCAACTCTAAAAGGGATGCAGGAACAGAGAGATCTGGGGTATATGTGCACAAATTGTTGAAGGTGGGAGGGCAGGTTGAGAAAGTGGTGAAAAAGGCATATGGGATCCTGGGCTTTATAAATAGAGGCATAAAGTACAAAAGCATGAATGTTATGATGAACCATTATAAAACACTGGGCTGACCTCAACTGGAGTATTGTGTCCAATTCTGGACATTGCACTTGGGGGGAGATGTGAAAGCTTTAGAAAGGGTGTGGAAATGTTTTAAGAGAATTATTCCAGGGATGAGAGACTTCAATTATGAGGAGAGATTGGAAAAGATAAAGTTGTTCTCCTTAAAGAATGAAAGGTTGAGAGGAGATTTGATAGACGTGTTCAAAATCATGAGGGGCCTATAACAAAGTAGATAGGGAGAAGCTGTTCCCTTTGGCAGAAAGGTTGAGAACCAGAAGACACTGATTTAAGGTGATTGACAAAAGAACCAATGGCGATATGAAGAAAAACCTTTTTACACAGGGAATGCTTAGGATCTGGAATGCATTGCCTAAGAGAGTGGTGGAGGCAGATTCAATCGTAACTTTCAGAAGAGAATTGAATAAGCACCTGAAGAGAAAAGAAATGTGCTGGGCTATGTGGAAAGGGGAGTGGGACTTGCAAAGTTGCTCTTGCAGATAGATGGCACAAAGACGATAGGTTGAATGGCCTCCTTCTTTTATGATTCTAGCTACCACTAAGAACTGCACAGGAGTATACCAGGATCACTTCCAGACCTGTTCTCAGCACACCCAAAAATTACTGAAGGAAGGAAACCTTCTAGATATATATGTGTGGTCTAGATATATATGCAGTAGCCAGAGTGACTTTTACAGTGGGTAGGGAATCAGCAGAACAAACTTTCATCCAATCCAGGGACCATTACACAACCACACAACTACACTCCATCCCCACCCCACGCCCCCCAACCCCACAAGATTCTATCTTATCCATTACTGCAAGATCTTTAGTCATTTATAAAATAAATCAACATTGATATTTTGATATTCTAAACAGACTTTGATATTCCTAACAGACCAAAGAAGTGGCTCTCTCTGCAATTTCCTATCACTGTCTAGTATCTCTTCTGCTTCTTTTTCTGCAATGCTTCACTCATTCTCTCTCTTGATCTCACTACAGCTCTCACAGGCTTTCATCATTTCTGTTTGTCTGCAGCTGTATTTCTCTCTCTCTCTCCGTCCCTTCTACAAGTTGCTTCTTCTCTCTGTCTCCTCTTTTTTCTGGACACTATCAGGTTGGCCCATGCACTGGGACACTCACATCCAGTGGGTGTGAATGTTGCTACCCCACTCATTGTGGAAGATAATAAAGCTGTCCTGTTGTATAAGACTCATCCCCCGATCAACAGGTTTCAAGATGTTTACAGCCATGGAAGGAGCGTTCATGATGCCAACTGTTAATTAGCCTCTGCAAATCTTTCCACTACTTCACACTTTTCTCCAAGGGAAGAGTGTGAAGATATGAAGATAATAGAATTCCATGGGCAGAACCTTTGGGTCTGCGAACGGGGGTGGTGCCCGCTCGCCGATATATAAAATGTCGTGCGGTGACGTTGGGTGTGCATCCCGACATCACCGTGCGTCATTTAGATATTCAGTTCAGCGGGCACGCACCGGAGTCGGCTGTGAACCTGCTGACTGTCAAGGGCCTATTAAGGCCATTTAAGTATCAATTAAAATACTTAACTGAGCTGCCCATCCAACCTTAAGGTTGGCGGGCAAGCGAAGAGCCCAGGCGGTCTTTGCATTTATCATGAAACCTCATCCATGGGCGGGATGAGGTTTCATGAAGGGTTTTTAAAGTTTAATTAAATTTTTCAATAAAATTCACTGACATGTCCCAGCTCATGTGACACTGTTGCATGAGGGGACATGTCTTAAAAAAAACTTCCTGTCTTTATTAAAGCTTTTAAAAATCAAACTAATCTCCCTGAGGCAGCTCTTTGCCTCAGGTCCCTGAGGCAGCTCTTTGTCTCAGGGAGATTTCTGCACTCTTTCGCAATCCAGAGACCATGGCTGATGCTTTGGGGAACAAGGGCTCAAATCCTACCACAGCAGCTGGTGGAATTTAAATTCAATTAATAAATCTGGAATCTTGAAAAAAAAGCTAGTCTTGGTAAGAGTGACCATGAAACCATTGTGAAAATCACCTGGGGCAGAATATTGAGCTCGGTGGACGGGCACGCTCCCAACCCCACCGAGCATAAAAGAGCACGAGACCCGACAACATTGTGTACTTCTGTGATAGTTAGGTCGGTGGGTGCGCTGCCAGCTCCAGAAATTAAAAGGCCTATTAAGGCAATTAAGTTAACAATTGTCTTGAATTTTTCACTGCCCATTCAACCTCATGGCTGACGGGCAGGCGAAAAGGCCAAGCGGCCTTTGCATTTTTTAGGAAACCTCATCCACGGGCGGGATAAATTTTCCTAACGCAAATAAAAATAAAATTAAAATGTTACACTTGAATTAAAAACATGTCCCTGCTCATGTGACAGAGTCACATGAGGGGACATGTTTTATGACATTTTTATTTTGTTCATTAAGTTTTTTCAAAGAGCACTTCATCTCCCTGAGGCAGCTCCGTGCCTCAGGGAGATTGAAGCACTCTTTTGCACGCATGCACGAAGTTCAGCTAGGCCCGTTCACCTTTCTCCCCCGACCCACACAGGCATCACTGAGCGCTGCCGCTTACGTTCCACACTGGGCGGGCCTTAATTGGCCCGCCCGTGTAAAATCGCAGGGCGGTGCCGATCGCGGGTGGTGGTTGGCTTTCCGACCGCCCCTGCCCGCTCCCGCTGAGCGCTCCCACCAAGGGCAAAATCCTGCCGCTGGGAAAGAATCCTGCCGTCCTTACCCTGATCGGCCTACATGTGACTTGATCCACAGCAATGTGGTTGACTCCTAAGTGCCCTCTGAAATGGCCTAGCAAGCCACTCAGTTGTATCAAACCACCATGGAATCTACAAAAAGGAATGAAATCAGACAGACCACCCAACCTGCATCAATCTAGGCACGGGAAATGACACTGGCAAATCCAGCCCTGCCAACCCTGCAAAGTCCTTATGAAAATCTGAGGGCTAGAGAGCTGTCCCACAGTCGATACAAGGAACAAGCCTGACATGGTCATATTCACTGAATCATACCTTACAGACAATGTCCCAGATGCCACATCACCATTCCTGGAATATCATGTTCCACTGACAGGACAGACCCACCATAGATGGTGTTACAGTGGTCTACAGTTGGGAGGGTGTTGCTCTGGGAGTTCTCAACATCGACTCTGGACCCGAAGAAGTCTCATGGCATCAGGTCAAACATGGGCAAGGAAACCTCCTGCTGATTACCACGTACTGCCCCCACCCCACCACCCCCACTCAGCTGACGTTGAACACCACTTTACGGAGTCACTGAGGGTGGCTAGGGCACAAAATGTACTCTGGATGGGGGATTTCAATGTCCATTATCAACAGTAGCTCAGTAGCTACTGACTCAGCTGGCCAAGTCCTAAAGGACATAACTGCTAGGCTGAGTCTGCGGCAGGTGGTGAGGGAGCCAAAACCTACTTGACCTCATCCTCACCAATCTACCCGTCGCAGATGCAGCTGTCCATGAAAGTATTGGTAGGAGTGACCGCCACACAGTCCTTGTGGAGACGAAGTCCTATCTTCACACTGAGGATACCCTCCATTGCGCTGTGTGGTACTACCACTGTGCTAAATGGCATAGATTTCAAGCAGATCTAGCAACTCAAAACTGAGCATTTATGAGATGCTGTGGGCTATCAACAGTAGCAGAATTGTACCCAACCACAATCTGTAACCTCATGGCCCGGCATTTTCCCCCAATCTACCATTACCATCAAGCCAGGGAATCAACACTGGTTCAATGAAAAGTGCAGGAGTACATGCCAGGAGCAGCACCGGGTATACCTAAAAATGAGGCGTCAACCTGGTGAAGTTCCAACACAGGACTATTTGCATGCCAAACAATGAAAACAGCAAGTGATAGACAGGGTTAAGTGATTCCACAACCAATGGATCAGATCTAAGCTCTGCAGTCCTGTCACATCCAGTCATGAATGGTGGTGGAAAATTAAACAACTAACTGGAGAAGGAGGAGGCTCCACAAATATCCACATCTTCGATGACAGGGGAACCCAGTACATCAGTGCAAAAGAAAAGGTTGATGCATTTGCAGCCATCTTCAGCCAGGAGTCCCGACTGGATGATCCATCTCGGCCTACTCTGGAGGTCCCCAGTATCACAGATGCGAGCCACCAGCCAATTTGATTCACTTCATGTGGTGTCAAGAAATGGCTCAAGGCATTGTATAGTGCAAAGGCAATGGGCCTGACAACATTCTGAAAACAGTACTGAAGACTTGCACCCCAGAACTAGCTGTGCCCTTAGCCAAGCTGTTCTAGTACAGCTACAACACTGGCATCCATCCTGGGTGGAAAATTTCCCAGGTATGTCCTGTCCACAAAAAGGACAAATCCAATCCAGCCAATTGCCGCTCTATCGGTCTCCTCTTGATCATTGGCAAAGTGATGGGTGTGGTCGTAAACAGGGCTATCAAACGGCACTTACTCAGCAATAACCTTCTCACTGATGTTTTGTTTGGATTCTGCTAGGGCCACTCAGCTCCTGACTTCATTACAGCCTTGGTCCAAACATAGACAAAAGAGCTGATGAACTCCAGGGGCGAGGTGAGAGTGATTACTCTTGACATCAAGGAAGCATTTGACTGAGTGTGACATCAAGGAGCCCATAACAAAACAGAGTCAATTGGAAATGAGGGAAAACTCTCCACTGGTTAGAGTCAAACCTAGCACAAAGGAAGATGGTTGTCGTTGTTGGAGGTCAGTCATCTCTGTTCCAGGACATCACTGCAGGAGTTCCTCAGGGTGGTGTCCTCGGTCCAACCATCTTTAGTTGCTTCATCAATGACCTTCCCTCCATCATAAGGTCAGAAGTGAGGATGCTCGCACATGATTGCACATGTTCAGCACCATTCGTGACTCCTCAGATATTGAATTAATTCATGCCCATATGTAGCAAACGTGGACAAACATTCAAGCTTGTGCAGATAAGTGGCAAGTTACATTCATGCCATGTAAATAACCATCTCCAACAAGAAAGAATCTAACCATCACCCCTTGACATTCAATGGCATTACCATCGCTGAATCCCCTACTATCAACATCCTGGGGGTTGCCATTGACCAGAAACTGAACTGGACCAGCCATATAAATATTGTGGCTACAAGAGCAGGTCAGAGGCTGGAAATTTTGTGGAGATTAACTTACCTCCTGGCTCCCCAAAACCTGTCCATCATCTGCAAGGCACAAGTCAGGAGTGTGATGAAATACTCTCCATTTGCCTGGATGTGTGCAGCTCCAACAACATTCAAGAAGCTTGACACCATCCAGGACAAAGCAGCCCACTTGAATGGCACCCCATTTACCACCGTCAACATCCATTCCTTCCACCACTGACACACAGTGGCAGCAGCGTGTACCATCTACAAGATGCAGATCAGCAACTCACCAAGCCTCCTTAGACAGCACCTGCCAAACCCGTGACCTCTACCATCTAGAAGGACAAGGGCAGCAGATGCTTGAGAACAATACCACCTGCAAGTTTCCCTCCAAGTCACATACCATCCTGACTTGGAACAATATTGCTGTTCCTTCACTGTCACTGGGTCAAAATCCTAGAACTCCTTTCCTAACAGCACTGTGGGTGTACCTATACGACATGGATTGCAGCAGTTCAAGAAGGTGGCTCACCACCACCTTCTCAAGGGCAATTAGGGATGGGCAATAAAAACGCTGGCCTAGCCAGTGATGCCGATGTCCCGTGAAAGATTAAAAAAAATTTGTATGTGCAATTGACTTTGAGAAAAATCAAAGTATAAACCCAGTTTGATGAAAAAAAAGAAATTAATCTGTGTAAAAAGTCTCAATTAATTAATCCAGGTGTTTGATCATGATGGAATAAAGGAATGATATAAAACTCATGTTTGATTCTATTGGTAATGCCATCTTTCAGTGATAACAAAAGCTCTTTTAGAAGCACACTGGTAATGTATTATATAAGTAAAACAGCAACAATGGGAAAGTTAGCTAAGCACATGATGGAGAATGGAATAGAAGGGTATGTCAGTGGAGTTAGATGAAGAGGCACATGTGGAGGATAAATGCTGGCAAAGGCCACTTGGACCAAACGGCCTGTTTCTGTGCTGTAGATTATATGCAATTCCCTATGTAAAACATAAAAGTGAATGTAAAAGAACTGTCGTAAAGCTGGTATTATAAATATTACATTCTACTATTTATTAAGTGTCTCTTCACAATAATACAATTTATTGTAATCTACCATTCTATAAGGGTGGAATATCTAAATATGTGCAAGTGTATTGGGATGTGCAGCAATAAACAGCAGACATGCTGAAAATACTTTTTAAATTGATTACTTAATCAGCTTAAAATGAATGAGTGGGGCAGAGTTTCTGCTTAGGCAGCTTTCAGTAATTCCACTACAAATTGTGTCTGTTTCAAAAAGTGTAATTTTCTTTCGGGTTTCCTCTCAAACTCAATTGCATATCACCAAAATTTGCCATGAACAAACATAATCGGACAGCACCTTCTACCCAAAATCCACAAACAGCACTGTCCCGGCAGACCGATCGTGTCAGCCTGTTCCTGCCCCAGGGAACTCATTTCTTGCTATCTTGATTCCATTCTCTCTCCCCTTGTCCAGTCCCTTCCCACCGACATCCGTGATTCCTCTGACACCCTACATCATATCAACAATTTCCAGTTCCCTGGCCCCAACCGCCTCCTCTTCACCGTGGACGTCTAATCCCTCTACACCTCCATCCCTCACCAGGATGGTCTGATCGCTCTACGTTTCTTCCTCGAACAGAGGCCCGAACAATCCCCATCCACCACTACTCTCCTCCGTCTGGCTGAACTTGTTCTCTCACTGAACAATTTCTCCTTAAACTCCTCTCACTTCCTCCAAATAAAAGGTGTGGCTATGGGTACCCGCATGGGTCCCAGTTATGCCTGTCTCTTTATGGGGTATGTGGAACATTCCTTGTTCCAGTCCTACTCCGGCCCCCTCCCACAACTCTTTCTGCGGTACATCGATGATTGCTTCGGTGCTGCTTCATGCTCTCGTCTGGACCTGGAAAAATTTATTAATTTTGCTTCCAATTTCCACCCCTCCATCATTTACACATGGTCCATCTCTGACACTTCCCTTCCCTTCCTTGAACTCTCTAGCTCAATTTCTGGTGATAGACTCTCCACCAATATTCATTACAAGCCTACTGACTCCCACAGCTACCTCGACTACAGCTCCTCACACCCTGCTTCCTGTAAGGACTCCACCCCATTCTCTCAGTTCCTTCGCCTCCGTCGCATCTGTTCTGATGATGCCACTTTCAAAAACAGTTCCTCTGACATGTCTTCCTTCATCCTTAACCAAGGTTTTCCACCCACGGTGGTTGACAGGGCCCTCAACCCTGTCCGGCCCATCTCCCGCGCATCCGCCCTCACACCTTCCTCTCCCTCCCAGAACCATGATAGGGTCCCCCTTGTCCTCACTTATCACCCCACCAGCCTCCGCATTCAAAGGATCATCCTCCGCCATTTCTGCCAACTCCAGCATGATGCCACCACCAAACACATCTTCCCTTCACCCCCTTGGCGGCATTCCGCAGGGATTGTTCCCTCCGGGACACCCTGGTCCACTCCTCCATCACCCCCTACACCTCAACCCCCCTCCCACGGCACCTTCCCATGCAACCCCAGAAGGTGCAACTCCTGCCCCTTTACTTCCCCCCTCCTCACTGTCCAAGGTTCCGAACACTCCTTTCAAGTGAAGCAGCATTTCATTTGCACTTCCCTCAATTTAGTCTATTGCATTCGCTGCTCCCAATGCGGTTTCCTCTACATTGGAGAGACCAAACACAGACTGGGTGATCGCAAGCATGACCCAGACCTCCCTGACGCTTGCCATTTCGACACTCCACCCTGCTCTCAAGCCCACATGTCCGTCCTTGGCCTGCTGCATTGTTCCAGTGAAGCTCAACGCAAACTGGAGGAACAGCACCTCATCTTCCGACTAGGCACTTTACAGCCTTCCGGACTGAAACAAAATAAAAACAGAATTACCTGGAAAAACTCAGCAAGTCTGGCAGCATCGGCGGAGAAGAAATCAGTCAACGTTTCGAGCCCTCATGGCCCTTCAGCAGAACTGAAGCATAGTTTCAACAAGGGAGAAATATAAATTGGTTTAAGGTGGGTGGGGGGGAAGAGACACATTGAGGGTGTGGTGTGAGCAGATAATCAAAAGATGTCAGAGACAAAAGGGTCAAAGAGGTGTTGAAGGTGGTGGTCCACGTCTGAGAAAAGTGCTAATTAAGAATGCAAGACAGGATATTCAAAGTACAGCTCTAGTGGGGGTGGGGTGGAAAGAATAAAGGTTTTAGTTTTAGATTTAAAAATAATGGAAATAGGTGGGGAAAGAAGAATCTATATAAATTATTGAAAAAAAAGGCGGGTGGGGGGGGGAAAGAAACGGGGTGGGGATGGGGGGAGGGGGAGTTTAAGATCTAAAGTTGTTGAATTCAATATTCAGCCCAGAAGGCTGTAAAGTGCCTAGTCGGAAGATGAGGTGCTGTTCCTCCAGTTTGCGTTGGGCTTCACTGGAACAATGCAGCAAGCCAAGGACAGACATGTCCCACATGTCAGACCTGCTGAGTTTTTCCAGGTATTTTTGTTTTTGTTCATCCCTTTAAAACATTTTTTTAAAAAATGGGTCTTGGGACATAACTTCCTCGGAGTGGAAATCAGCATCGGATTGCCACTGCGTGCCCAATTATTTATGCAAAACTTCTTCAGTGCCTGTCTTGCCCGAACTTCCGACTCAGGCCTGGCGAGATCCAGGCAGCGCAGTTGTCCTCGAGACCCAGTGACACAATCCAGCAGATTCGGACTGAAGAAGGACATGTCCCCTTTTCTACGGCACTAGCTGCTAAAAACCAGGTAGCTTTAAAGGTCCCATTGAAATTGGCAGACCAGGGGGAAGGTAAGTGCCCAAGGTAAGTGGATACGATTTGGAGTGTGTAGGGAATCAGAGGTCGGGTGGGGGTTGGGATGGCGGTTGGATATCGGCGTGGGGTGGGTGGGTGTTGGACATCAGGTGGAGGGGACGGACATCGGGGTGGGTGGGGAGGGTGTCGGACATCAAGGTGGGTGGGGAGGGTGTCGGACATCAAGGTGGGTGGGGAGGGTGTCGGACATCAAGTGGTGGTGCGCAGGTGTTAGATTTGGGGGGGTGGGGGAGTGTTGGACGTCAGGGGTGGAGGATATCAGACATCGGTGGGTTGGGTGTGGTGTCGGACATTGGGTGGGGGTGTCGGAGATCGGAGCGGGGAGGTCCGGTCAGGTTGGGAAAGTGGGGTAGTGCCAGCTGGGGTGGAGGTTGGTACTGTGTTGGCGGGGGGGGGGCTGCGGTTGGGATTGTGGCAAGGGGTTTGGGTCGGGTTCGGTTGGGGTGAGGTGTCAGGCCTGCGAGAGGGGCAGGGTGGGTTGGACCTTCAGGGGTTGGGGGGACCGAGTCAGGTCGGGCGGGGGGAATCCTATGGGGAGTTGGGGGGGGGTGGGCAATACCATATGGAGGGGCTAGCTGGGGGGTATGGAAGACCCCTGGGGGTTGGGCATGTGGGGGGAGTCCTCCTGGGGTGTTGGGGCTGTGGGGTGAGTCTCGTCGGGTGGTGGGGGGGCATCAGTCTGGGTCTTTACAATAGTTGCCCAGAAGTTAGAAGAGGTTTTAATTATTCTAACTTTACTGGTGTAACTTGGTGTAACACAGCTGGAACCATCCGAAGTTTGCGATTTAAATCGCATTTTCTGATTGCTCCTAGAGCAGGACAATTGCCTAGAGGAGGTTTGCACTTCTGGGCAATTGCCATGCAAAGCCTTACCTTTGAAGTTCCGAGAGGGGTTCCCCAGCGCATCTTTGGGGTACCACCAAAATCTGACGCTGCGGACCTCGGAGGTTACAGCCCCTTGTTTAGAAAATAAAACATACGGGCCATAACTTCCTCAGAGTGGCAATCAAGCGTTGGATTGCCACTCCGTGCCTAACTACTTACGTGAAGTCTCTTCCATGCCTTTCTCGCCCAACCTTCCAACTCAGGCTGGGCAAGATCCAAGCTACGCAGCTGTCTCCTAAGCTCAGCATCGCATTCCAGCAGAGTTGGGTTGAAGAGGGATACTCCCGCATTATAACAGACATCATGGGGGTGGGGACATGGGGGGGTGTCGGATATTGAGTGGGGGTGGGGAAATCAGCCATCAGGGGGTGGGGGAATGGGGGGTTGTACATCGGGGTGGAGGGTTGGACATCAGAGGGAGTTAGGAGGTTGTCGGACATGGTGGGGGGAGGGTGTATCGGACATCGGGGTAGGGTTGGACCTTGGTGGGTGGATGGTGTTGGAGGTCAGGGAGGAGGACCTGTTGGGTCGGGAAGGGATTAGGGCCTGCGGGGGGAGTGGGGGAGGTGGGTGTCTGATTAGGTTGGGTGGCAGGGAATAGGCGGGTGTTGGGTTGGGTTGGGCCTGTGGCAGGGGGCGGGTGGTACTGTGGGGGCTGGGTCAGTATTGCAGTGGTGGGGGTCAGGTTGGGTCACGCTGGGTCAGTGGTGGTCAGGCCTGCTGAGTGTGGGGTGGTCAGGTCGGGTTAGGGTCAGACCTCCAGGGCGGGTCAGGTAGGGTCGGGGGAATCCCATGGGAGAGTTGAGGGGCGTTGGAGAATACCTTGTTGGGGTGGGAGTCAGGGGGTGGGGGTAGACCATTGTAGGGTCGGGTGGGTGAGGGGAGACCCCTGGAGAGTCTGGGGTGGGGGAGGAGTCCCATGGGGGGTTCAGTCTGTGTCTTTACAATAGTTACCCAGAAGTTAGAAGAGGTCTTAATTCTTCTAACTTTTTCTCAGTAACTATTTGCATAACACAGCCGGAACCATTCGAAGTTTGCAATTTAAATCACATTTTTGATGGTTCCCAATGCAGTGCAATTGTCCAGAGGAAGTGTGCACTTTTAGGCAATTTCCATGCAAACCCTTATGTAGTAATTATGGTTTTATTTAGAGTGTAATATACCTTTAAGAATAATACTTGTTAAGGAAGACCACATGATCTGTAGTAACCAATAGGAGAGCAGCGTGAGCTACCTCAACAGTTAGTGTAGACTAAGAGTTTGAGTTGAAAGCACACGTACAGTTGCTGCTGAATATATTGCAGATAAACTTAATGTTTCTACCTAAGAAGCGTCTGCAGTTCAAATCTATCACTATTAGCCCAACTCAGCCACCCGACAACAAACTGGAGGTGCGGATAAAAGAGGATTGAACAGAAGAAATCAGGTTAAGAAGAAACTGGCACTGTGCCTCACCCAGTGATTATAAGTAGCAAGCTCCGTTAGAATTGGAGGAGCTACCCCTCTCAAAATGCCACAATTTGGGAGAATTGACCCTTTTGAACCAGCCACAGATGATTAATCTCATTACATAGAATGCATCACGTTCATTTTTCACGTGAATGAGATTACGGGGGAAGAGAAGAGGCAAGCAATTCTCTTCAGTACTTCTACAAAACCTATGGCTCGAGTCAAATTTTGACGGCACCCAGTGCCCCAGATTTGAAAAACTTCGATGAATTGGTGGGCCTCGTGAAGTGTCATTTTCAACCAGAGCCCTCAGTCACGATGCAGAGGTTCAGACTTAATTCACGAAAAAGAGCATTGGGTGAGACAATTGCATGCTGAGTGGCAAATTTGAAGCAGCTAATGGAACATTGTGAGTTTGGTATGAATCTGAACAACATGCTCAGAGATCATTTAGTGTTGCAAATTTGAAGCAGCTAATGGAACACTGTGAGTTTGGTACAAATCTGAACAACATATTCGGAGATCATTTAGTTGGAGTTGGAAGCACACAAGTAGTTGAAGCTGAATATATTGTAAATAAGCTTAATGTTTCCACCCAAGAAGTGTCTGTAGATCAACTCTATCACGAACAGCACAACTCAGCCACCCTACGACACCTTACCTTTGAAGTTCCAGAGGGGTTCCCCAGTGCATATTTGGGATACCCCCCAAACCTGGCGCTGGGGAGCTCAGAAGTTACAGCCCACTTAATGTTGTACCACCGGTGGGTAACTCGATTTTAAATGATTGAAAATGACTTTCAGAAACATGCAAAGGTATTTTCCATTTAGATTGGGAGAAAGGTTACTTAATACAGTTAAAAATAAATTTATTCAAAAACTTTTAAAATGTACCTATCAGTGGAATTGCGCCCAAAAGCTACCGCTTGGAGACTCCTCGATATCCCATAAAGGAGTGCAATTAGTGGAAAGTCCCAGTGATGATTAATTCACGCCTTGGGCATGGCCAGTTAAGTAGATGGGACTCGTTTCTAACGCAATGTTTTTAAAATCAGTGCAAAAACTTTCAGAAACTCAAGTTGCTCTGAATGCAATTTGCTCTCAAAGATTTGTGGCCTTTTGCACTGATTTCGCTGATATAGGAGGAATTACAATGAAAAAGAATCAGCAGAATCGAGCAGAAACTGTAGGCCACTGTACCTAATTTTATTTGTAGTTTTACCATTTGGCCATATCTTTTACAGGACTTGCAACATTTTACCTTTGATTTTAATTTTAATCATAGTGCAACTCCAACCTTTCACGGCCGTGAGCTAGCATAGATCTATTTGTTTGTCAGTAAATTGATCTGAAAATTTCACAGCAACTGTCAACTTTTCATTTCACCTATCTCAGTTATGAGTTCCTTGTGATTCAATCATATGGTCGCGCTCTGCGTAGGAGACAGATGTTCGTTTACTGATGATACTTTCAGATTCTTTCTCTCATCTGCTGTTTACATCCTCTGACATTGACTCCCTAGACATGCAATGGTTATGCTCCAGGTTATTTTCTCAATTTTAGGATTGAAAGTCATCTGCGGCCAGCTTGCCAGAGTTAAGGCTCGCATACAAATTCGCTGATCGGTACCCACTTATTGATGTGCTCAACCACCTACATCCACTAATTCAACCATTAATGATTGTCACCTGCTGCTTTGGAGCCACTGCCATACACAACACAAATAGAAATCCTAGACCCTGGAAGCATCTGATGAAGGTCTCCAGTTTGACCTGCTCCCATGCTGGTTACTGTCAGTGAATGGTATTAAAGACTGTCATTTACTTCAGTATGGCTGTCCTTACCATTCCCGTCATGTAGAAAGGGTATATTTTTGGTGTTAATTTTGGAAAGCAAGGACAAAAACGAACTTTCTGTAGGCAACCTTGGTAAACTTTATTTCCCTTTATCCATTGAAGGCAGAAGGGATATGTTATGGTAAGAATTTGATCTAACAAATGAAAATAAAAATGAAAGTTGCCATAGTGCCAGAGGACCATAGGCTGCTCTCTGATTAGAGAGAGACAACTGGTGGTGAGTTTAACCTGAGGGTCACCACACCTCAAGCAAGGGGCGAGGTTACGAAGGCAAGACCTTCATGTTTGGCCTCGGCCGGTACAGGAATTGAACCCGCACTGTTGGCATCACTCTGCATCACAAACCAGCTGTCAAGCCAACCGTTCAGATATTTAGTGTCAATGTTGCAAGATTCATTCATAGGGTGTGAACATCACTGGCAACATCACTGGCAAGGCAGGCATTTATTGCTTGTTCTTAGTTGTCTTTAGGAGATGGTGGTCCTTCTTCTGGACCTTTGTGAAAGTAAAGAAACTGTTACCTTTATCACGTTTATTGGTACACTACGACCCATCAAAAGAATTGGTATTAACATGTGATGCACTTCCTTATGGCGTAGCAGCAGTGTCATCACACAGAGTGGAAGATGGATCAGAAAGACCAAGTGGCTATGTCTCGAGAACTCTCTCCATAGCTGACGAAGGTTATTCCCAGCTAGAAAAGGAGGTTTATTGGTGATATTCGGAATGAAGAAATTCCACCTGCATGGACAGCATTTCACCATTGTGTCGGACCATAAACCATTAATGGGTTTATTCAGTGAGGATAAGGCCATTCTGCCAATAGCAACGGCTAGAGTATAATGTTGGGCTTTGATATTATCTGTGTATGAGTATACCTTTATGCACCATCCTGGCTTATGTATTGCAAATGCAGACACACTCAGTCGTCTCCCGTTACCAGGTAGCATTGTACGTGCTCAATTGCTACAAGAAGTTGGCTTGTACTGAACTTCTTGGACTCTTCGCCTGTGTATGCAAAGCTAATTAGAAGCTGGACAAACAGAGATCCAATTTTATTGAAAGTCAGAGACCTTGTATTGCAAGCATGGTCAAATTCACCTGTATCTGAGAGATGAGACCATTCCATGTCCAAAAAACAGAGCTAAGTTGTCAATATGGAATTCTGTTGTGGGGATCAAGAATTGTCATCCCTTTGCAAGGAAGAGAACCACTCTTGACACAGCTTCACAGTGCGCATCCAGGCATATCAAAGATGAAGATGCTTGCACAAAGCTATGTCTGGTGGCCAGGCATTGACAGTGTCATTGAAAGCATGGTCAAGCAGTGTCTCCAGTCTCAGCAACAACAGAAGTTGCCTGTTTCAGCTCCACTGCACCCGTGGGAGTGGCCTGGCCGGCCCTGGCTTAGACTACATATTGGTTATGTAGGACCATTCTTAGGTACCATGTTTTTGTTGATCATAGATGCTCATTCTAAATGGATGGATAGATGCGTATGATGTCAGATCACCAACATTGAGCGCAACTATTGAAAAGCTGCCTCATTGTTTTAGCATACATTGTTTCTGGTCTTTACCAGTGCAGAGTTTCAGAGATTCATGAATTTAAATGGAATCAGACATATTAAAATGGCCCCATACCATCCCTCATCAAATGGTTTAGCTGAGAGAGTTGTGAAAACTTTCAAGTCTGGAATGGAGAGGTTATCAGAAGGCACTCTAGAAATTTGACTTTCCCGCTTTCTTCTCAGTTATTGCACAACACTTCATTTGACTACAGGTTCAACGCCGTCTGAATTATTGATGAAACACGCCTTTGTACCAGGTTAAGTCTGGTGTTCCCAAATTTATAAGGGAAGATAGAGAGGAATCAGAATAATCAAAAATTGAATCACGATATTCATAACAAAGCTCGCAGATTCACTATAGGCAACACGGCATTCTTGTGGAATTTGTTGGGTTCCCGAAACCATTGTCTCAGAAACTGGTCCCTTATTCCTTCAGATGGAAGTGGAAGACAGAATTGTTCGAAAACACATGGACCATCTTTGGGATAGAGAGACATTCCAACAATGAGCTATTCTGCCTCTGATTAATATCAAATCATCAATCCATGAGGTGACAGATTGACCTCAAATAGACATGCCCAATGTCTCTGTAGAGTTGCCTAACCCAGAACTGCCACTTTCTAATGATGTAACTGGTATCTGGTGCTGCAGTTTCTGATCATGTTGACCCTGTGGACGAACCTCAAGTGGTAGAGCTACGCCATTCTAATCGAATAAGGAAAGCACCTCATAGACTTAAATCACCTGAGTTGTATATTTGTATATGTTGTTGGATATTCAAATGTTCTCTGTAAATAGACTCTGTAAAAAAACTAAAGGGAGAGGAAATGTAGTAACTAAAAGTATAGCCTCTCCTACTGTCTATCAGGGGTCACATGATGATCTTGGCGGCTCCGATCAATGAACCCTAAGCGTGGGTAATCTGGGGGGGACTTCCTATGGAGGATCCTGTTCAAGCATGTAGCATCTGAAAAGCTCTCTGTAATAAAGTTTATCTGTTTCTTGTTGAAACCTGTCCAGTACATCAAGTCATTACAAGCATTGAGGTCGAAAAAGTCAGCGTTACTCACTGAGAGATGTCACAATCTGCTTACTCTGCATACATCCGGTGCATGCTCATAACATCCATAGTAATGCCCCAACCAAGGTGGTGTCTGGCACAGCCCACAGCAGAAGTGATATACACAGTGCGGACCATTTTGCACACAAAACACTAAATAATTGGGTACTTTAGTGCTGAATTTTGCAACCAATATTCTTTCATGGAGTTAAGTAAGTGATTAAAGAAAATGACTGCCACTGTCATTTTCACTGATAGAGTTCAGATTTTTTTGGGGTGGAGAGTTGGGAAAAAGTGATTTCCTACTGAACTTGAGAAAAAAACCATCACTTCCCATTTTATTTTAAATGAGGTTCAGAGATATGTGTGAACTGCATTGATTATATCAGCACACTTGTTGCATGATATACAGGCCATGCTGAGATCATTAATTCGGTGTGCTTTGCAACCCTGGACCAATCTCTGGTAGGAAGGAAAACAGCTATACAATCCAGCTTTTTTATATAAGGGAACCTTGCCTGCCTTTAGGCAAGGATTATAGGATTAGGTCCTGATTTTGTTTGATAGTGTACAATGGGCGATTGTGTGTCAGCCAACTATTTTACATTTCTCCCAATTTTTATGGAAGTCAAAGGCAATAAAACTGGGGATATTACGTAGAGTTAAGGGATAGCTCATATTCTTTATATTGTTGCAAGCATCAGTCTTTAATTCCTAGATCAGTATGGGATAAGGACAGCAGCCCTCTGATGCAATTACCATATTGATAGTCCTGTGAAGACTGAGGTCATTAATCAAAAGCTGACATAGGTCATACACCAAAGCACTGTTTACTAAAGAAAGTCACAGCAGTTTCCCTCTACATAATGCATGACAATTTTAATTTCCAGCCATCATAAACAGGTAAGTGGCTGCAGCCATAGCAATAAATATAAGGAACTCTTCATCGTGATTTAAGCATCTGAATGCGCCGGTCTGGATGTCTCCAGCACTCACTCACCAAAGCTAAATGCTTTGGATGGAGACTATGATAGTATTCTAAAAGCACCTGCAAAAGGAGAGAACTTGCTGGGATAAATGAGCTTTCATTGTTTTTCTATATTCTTCCGCTATGCATTGCTGAGAGCTGTGAGTTTGATGACGGAGAGAGAAAAGAACATCCATTTGTATGGTGGTTTTCATAACCTCAGGACTTCCCAAAGCATTTTGCAATACTTTTGAAGTTTCATCACTGTTGTAATGTAGGTAACAAGGTCCCACAACAGCAATGCAAGAGGGAGTCTCCACTAGGTCCACATCCTTCCCAGGTCAGCAGGGAGATATGTCTTGCAAAGGAGGAGAAACGGTTGTCTTCTGCACACGGGGAGCTCCTCTCAGACCGCTCCTGATGCGAACATTGGCTCCTCAGCCCCTCTGTCAGTGAACCCAGTGTCTCCAGGAACTGTGATGACGAGGAGAATTCTGCAGTTGTGCAAGAGCCCCTCAGCATGCCAGGTTCCTCCAGGCCTCAGGCAGCCAGAGGACAGCCGCCAAAGTCATCCCAAGCTGCGGGCAGCCGATCAGCAGCCTGCCTCCACATCAGCTGCAGCGCAGGGATTGCATCTTGTAAGAGCACATGTATGCGTGCTAAGAAGAGCACCTAGGTGCACTTGAGGCTCACGGGTGTTTAAACTTTGCATATCTTATGCCGTGCTACAGCACTGCTAATAAAGCAATGTTACACTTACTTTGGTTAGTCATCCATTAATTCTTTGCTGCCTTGTCAGTTGTCTACATCCTTGCTTCTTTGATGGTGCTGCTAGATTTGGGGGAGGCCATGTTGGGTCAACTTCTCAGCTTTGTCAGAATGTGCTGCAAACCTGAGCACTGGCCGTTGAAATGTGAGTTGGAGAGACAGTAGGGCATTAAGGTAAGCCTTTATTGCTCTGACATTAAAAGGGCATCATGGCTACAGGAACCGGTTATGAATGAGATTGTCTCGAGCCTCCTTTGTGCATCTCTCAAATGGCCCTCGCCTCTGGTGAAAGGGGTTGCTCACTCTGTGCTGCCTGCTCAGCAGCATTCTCCACATTCTTCTCATTGGATTAGGAGTGTCGATCATTGATGTGCCCATTATGCAATGCCTCTCACCTTTGTAGTGCCAGACTGGGCAGAGCACAGCAGACCACCATGATCCATGAGAGGTCCTTGCTGAGACAGACTGCAGGGTTTCACTGGATCAGTCTAGGCACCTGAATCTCAGCTTCAGCAGTCCTATGGCCTGCTCAATGGTCACTTTGGTGGACCTGTGGTAGGTTTTGCACCTCTCCTTTGCTGCAGTTCAAGGGTTCCTCAGATGTGAGTAGCCATGTCTTCAAAGGGAAGCCCTTGTCCCCAAGAATCTATCCTTGAAGGTCTGTAGGTGGCCAGAATGGATCTGGCACCTGGGACTGCGGACGTATGTAGGCATCATGGCCGTTTCCTGGGAATCAGGCACACACCTGAATGCTCCACTTGCGGTGTTCACAGGCCAGTTGGGTATTGATGAAATGGAAGCACTTTCTGGTGATGAAAGTCAATGATTCATTGTACCTGGGCAATCCAGTGATGGCCCCAAAATCCATAGACCTCTCAGACTGTCTTGGTTGGTTTGGCAGCACACATAATCGCTGGCCCTCTTGAACATGGTGTAGGTCACCTCTTTGATGCAACGATGGGCCTCAGCCTGAGAGGTCCCACCCAATGTCCCCAGTGGATCCCTGAAAGATCTGGATGTATAGAATTTGAATAGCCACAGTGATCTTCAGGGCCACTGGCATTGGGAGTCCATCAAACCCCTTGGGTCTCAGCTTGTCCTGGAGCATGGGACATAAATTGCTTCCCTAGAGAGCCAAAGTCTGTGCTGGCACTGCTGCTTGTACATCTGCAGTTAGTTGAGCCTTATCCGGTAGACTGTCTCCCATGCACTTTTCGAGTTTTCGTCAGCCTGCGATCCCCTCTGTGTACTTCTCTGGCATGTCCACTCAGGGGATGACCCTCTCTTAGTGCTTCTGCTATTGCTGCAGTGGAGCCACCAGTGTCTGGTGCTCCCTCACTCTCCCTATGCCACTCATCCTCCTTATAGGGGGCCACAAAGACTGGATGGATCAATCCCATGCCATGTGGTCTCTCCCCATCTTATGCACTATCTTTGCAGTCCACCTCCCCCAAAACCTCCCCCTTGCTACTTCCTTGCTGGTAAATGCCACTGCCCTTCTTACAGAATGCTGTCAGTCTGCTATTGCTGTTATCTTTACACAACTCTTGTCAGCTATTGCTGGCACTCTTAAGCCACCCTCACCTGTTGTTATTGGCATTCTTTTATGCAACTTCTAACCCACTGTTACTGGCACCGATAGAGGCCCTATGCCGCCATCTGGCAATGGCCTTCATCTCCTCCTCTACCTCTTTGAGGAAACACTGCCTTTCAGAGTGGCTGGCATGAGGTAGCCTTGCCTCATTGCTGCCACCTTTAACTGGTATGGGCTCTGAAGGCCCATAAAATCAATGTGCCACTCATTAAATGCAAACTGCACCAAATAATTCCATTCAATTGTGTTTAAATTCAGGTTACTTACCTTCTAAACAAGTTCAACTGATGTTATGCCACTTCATACCAAGAAGTCTTTCCTGCCGGTTGTAAATTTCAGAAGTGACATCACAACATTGGACTTCTGTGTGAGCATGTTCTGTTTGGATTTTTCCACAACATCCCCCACCTCCACCTCCTACTCTGCTCTTAGAGGCCCAGTAAAATTCTGGCCTATGGTTGCACTGACTCTGACAAATTTTGGGTCTGCACCAAATATCCTCTCAGGTTCATTTTCACCACTCCCTCTTGTGGGTGTACTTGATGTCTCTTATAATCAGGAGATCACTTTTATTTCCCAATAGCTAGCTGTACATGTAGAGTGACCTATTGTTTTTAACAATGAAACACCCTGGGCTGAATTTTCAGGCTGGCGTTGGGGGGGCAGAGCGGGCATGGGCATGGGCAGGTGCGGACCCGATCACCGCTTGCGATTGGGTCCGTGCCGCCATTTTACGCGGGTGGGCCAATTAAGGCCCGCCCAGTGTACTTCATGACTCCGGTGCATAGCGGGAGTAGACGGGTGGCGGAGGGCGCGCTCAGCCCACCCGGCGGCCTGTATAAAGGAAGGCCTGGCAGCCTTCGAAAGGCTGCTCGCAATGACTAGGCGAAGGGCTCTGCAGAGGGACAATGGAGGTGACGCAAGTCTGGAGGGTAGTCCATCGGGGCAGGCCAGGCCGGAGAGTAGGGCAGGGGGCCAGTGTGCTCCTCGTTTTTCCGATGACTGCCTTGCTGCCCACCTCAAGGAGGTGGCAGCACGCCGGGAGGTGCTAGTTCCCCAGGACGGGAGGAGGAGGCCCCCCCACATGACGAAATGTGCCTGGGAGGAGGTGGCGGAGGTGGTGAGCTCCCGCGATGTGGTGCGGCGCACCTGGATCCAGTGTCGCAAGCAATGACTTGTTGCGCTCTAGAAGGGTGAGGACAATGTTGGCATTGGTCACTTAACCCAGCAGGTCGGCTTTCCCCACCTGCTGTTCCTTTCCCCCCCAAGTCTGAGTGTAGTGACTGCATTGAATCATTGATGACATGTGTCCTTTGCTGGGTGGGCCAGCAGATATTGCCCATGCCGAGGTCAATCTGAGAGGGTGGTGAAGAGATGGGTTCTGAGCCCGCAGCATGTGGTACACTGAGACCCACATGACTGTTTTGGGTGCAACCTGGAGGAGCTGCACCTAGCTGCTGTGTTTGAACTGCAGGACATGCCCAAGTCAAGGTGATGATATGCTGGAGGGGAGCTTCAAGGTGGCATGGCAATAAACCATCTGCTGCCCTCTGCACTCCATGTGCTTGTGCCTCCTTGCTATGGAAGGAGATATTATGTGGTGCCTAATGCGATGTAGGCAGCATATGGCCAAGATGGGGGGTCTGGGGGTGGGGAACAGGCCTAGCATCTTTGTGTGAGTGTTCAGCAGCAGCGGGGTGAGGAGGCACTGGAGCCCTGATATGTCCCACTCTGGTTGGGGTGGGCCATGTGCAAAGAGAGTCCATGTACAATTTGCACAAATCAATAAGATAAAAGCAAAAAACTGCTGATGCTGGAAATCCAAAACAAAAATAAAAATACCTGGAAAAACCAGCAAATCTGACAGCATCTGCGGAGGGGAACACAGTTAACGTTCCGAGTCCGTATGACTCTTCAACAGAACTAAGTAAAAATAGAAAAGAGGTGAAATATAAGCTGGTTTAAGGAGTGGTGGGACAGGTAGAGCTGGATAGAGGGGCAGTGATAGGTGGAAATAGCCAAAAGATGTCATAGACAAAAGGGAAAAGAGGTGTTGAAGGCGGTGATATTATCTAAGGAATATGCTAATAAGTGACACTATGGGTAGAAAGCAAGACAAGCAAGGTACAGATAGCCCTAGTGGGGGTGGGGTGGGGGGAAGGGATCGAAATAGGCTAAAAGTTAGAGATAAAACAATGGATGGAAATACATTTAAAATTTCTGTCCACAAGCATGACCCAGACCTCCCTGTCACTTGCCATTTCAACATTCCACCCTGCTCTCATGCCCACATGTCCGTCCTTGGCCTGCTGCATTGTTCCAGTGAAGCTCAACACAAACTGGAGGAATAACACCTCATCTTCCGACTAGGCACTTTACAGCCTTCCGGACTGAATATTGAGTTCAACAATTTTAGATCATGAAATCTCTCCTCCATCCCCATCCCCTTTCCGATCCCCCTTTTTTCCAATAATTTAGATTTTTCTTTTCCCACCTATTTCCATTATTTTTAAATGTATTTCCATCCATTGTTTTATCTCTACCTTTTGGCCTATTTTGATCCCTTACCCCACCCCATCCCCACTAGGGCTATCTGTACCTTGCTTGTCCTGCTTTCTACCCTTAATGTCACCTATTAGCACATTCCTTAGATAATATCACCACCTTCAACACCTCTTTGTCCTTTTGTCTATGACATCTTTTGGCTATCTCCACCTATCACTGGCCCTCTATCCAGCTCTACCTGTCCCACCCCCCCTTAAACCAGCTTGTATTTCACCTCTTTTCTATTTTTCCTTAGTTCTGTTGAAGAGTCATACGGACTCGAAATGTTAACTGTGTTCCTCTCCGCAGATGCTGCCAGACCTGCTGAGTTTTTCCAGGTATTTTTATTTTTGTTTTGCACAAATCAATGTTCTTCTCTTATTTTCAGGAGAGGAATGCTCATGATGCGGCAGAGTGTGTGAGGACTGGCAGCGGCCAGGCGCAGTTAGCTAATCTCAGCCGGTTTGAGCAGGAGGCCCTGGATTTGGAGAGGTGCCATGCACCCAGGTCCACTGGTGTCAGTGAGGCTGGGGTGCCACAGCCTGGTATGTATGCCCAGCAGTGAGGTCAGCATTGTTCTCCCAACAGCCATAGCAGTGCTGAATGTTAAGTGATATAATTTTGCAACATGGTTTGACCATTGCTTATGGAAGGATGAGCGTAAAATGAACCGGGGGACAGGGATGCACTTTGTCATTGTCTCCACGTTAACTGATCCAATGTCCTTGTTCTTCCTTTCAGCATCAGTGGAGCAGAGCCGAGAGGAGGAGCAGCAGAGGCCCCCTCTCACACCTGAGATCTCACCAGCGTCACAACATCTCTGCCAGACAGGCATCAGCGCTGATACTAGCACCTCGGTGGGAATTAGAACATCGGATAGTGTCCCGGGGCACAGTGGTGAGGGCACTTCACAGTCGCTGGAGGAGCTGGCAGAGACAGAGAGTGCCCATGGCGCCAGCAGTCAGAGTACTGCAGGGAACCAAGCACATGCTCAGTCGGTGCCTGATGATATGCCCCTGGAGTCGTCCGCAACGCAGCAGGGGCAGGAAATATGGCCGGGTGTGCAGGAGCATCTGGAGGAGATACATGAGGCTATGCTTGGCTTGGTCTCAATGGTGGGGGAGTCTACGCGGACGATCGCTGAAGCAATGAACCACATGTCCGCGCACCATGCATCCTCCATGAAGAGAGTGTCGACTCTTGTGGAGAGGCTCCTCCAGGAGACCCATCAAGGCTTCCTGGGGATGCGCTCTGACCAGAAAGCCCTCACATCGGCATTGACCTCAGCTGGTCAGTGCCAGTGTGGGCGATGGTCTGGGCACCAAGTTTCCCAGCTCGGTGCCCATCCATCCATGGTGAGCAGGAAGGTCTGAACCGACCTCACGTTGGCGCAGCAGCTGCCTGTCATTTCTGCGGGCATCTCTCAGGGTGCTCCGGATGAGGGCGGCAACTCCTCCACCCCTCTCCCAGTGACCGTAGCATCAGGTGAAGTTGCAGCGACTGGGGGGATGCCAGCTGCGGAACTGGCAGATCCCTCCCAGGCGGGGTCAACACAGACTCCACGGGCCAGAGAACGACCGCCAAGGTCATTGAGGCCAACAGGACAGCAGAGTCAGCAGGGCTCTCTCAGATGCCACTTCCAGCAATAGGGCAACACCAAGACGTAGCACCTGGAAACGTAAACATAAGGCACATTAGGCACACCATGGGTTTATTACAGGTGCTTTTGTGTTGGCCCGAGATGAGGTCTTTCTGATTTGCTTTGAATTGAAACACACTTGTCATTTTGTTTCATTAAGCTTCTTTGCCTGTGATATTAAATTTCTTTTCTTCTGCATGTGTATGGTTTCCAAAAATGTTAGGATTGCTTTGTGGGGCATTCAACTTTATTAGCAAGGTCCTTAGTGACTGTTCTTAACCTGGAAGATTTGCCACTTAGGTATCGAGTATGGAGCCGACAACCCAGGTTTGTCCTGGAAGTCCATCTGTGGTGTGCTAGCTGAAGGTTCATTGGATTAAAGCCTCCGGGGTGCCCCTGCCTCCTTGGAGTATGCCCAGGTCAGTGTCTACTCCCTCAGCATTTCCCTGTGCGTGCTCATTCTCGGACTCACTGCTGGACTCATCGTGTTCAGCCGCAGCCACTATGTTGACGTCTTCATCGTCCACTGCGTCCCCCCTTTCCAGCGCAAGATTGTGGAGAGTGCAGCATGTAACCACTATCACTGAGACACGATCTGGGGGGTACTGGAATGCGCCCCCTGAGCGGTCCAGGCATCAGAAGCACATCTTGAGAAGACCGATGGTTCTCTCCACCACAGCCCTTATGGAGCCATGACTCCTATTGTACCGCTGCTCAACTTCTGTTCTTGGATGGCGGAGAGGAGTCATGAGCCGCATTCTGAGGGGATAGCCCTTGTCACCCAGCAGCCATCCATCAAGCCGGGCTGATGCACCGAAGAGTCCCGGCACCTGGGGGTGTTTGAGGATGTAGGCGTCGTGGGAGCTGCCTGGGTACCTTGCACAGACTTGTAAAATCAGCATCCTGTGATCACACACTATCTGCACGTTCATGGAGTGGAAGCCCTTCCTGTTGAAGAAGGCATCGGCGTCACCTGCTGGTGCCTTGCTGGCCACATGTGTACAGTCTATTACACCCTGGACGCGGGGCAAGCCAGCAATGGCAGCGAAGCCTCTGGCTCGCTGTGTCTGGCTTGCCTGGTCTCAACGGAAGTGGATGAAGGTCAAGGTATGCCCAAACAGAGCGTGTGTAACCTGTTTGAAACAAGTGTGGACAGCTGATTGGGAGACACTGCAAAGATCACCCACTGATCCCTGGAAAGAGCCAGAGACATAGAAGTTGAGGGGAGCTGTGACCTTCAGAGCCACTGGCATGGGATGTCCACCCACACAATTAGCTGAGATCTCAGGCCCTATCATCTGACAGTTATAGTTGACTGTCTCCCTTGAGAGCCGGAGCCTCCTTCGGCACTGCACCTCAGACATATTGAGGTAGCTGCTTTGCTGCCTGCATGCCCTGGTAGCAGGATAGTGACATCTTCTGCGGCCCCTTCCGTCTTGGACTACCTCTTGGCCCTGCACCCCTTGTGCCTGCGCCTCTCCTCCCAAAGGTGGCTCCCCTGGAGGCTGAATGTACACTCCTGGCCTCCTCCCCATTCTAGCCCTCCCTTCCTCCTCAGAGGAGGTGCCTCCAGTGGACAGTTCAGCTCCCATTCCGAAGCTAAGGGAAGGCTTCCTGAAACCTGCAGGCCCAAAAAAGATTCCTCACTGCAGAGTGCTAACCTGAAGGTTAAGGGTCAGACAAAGCAGCTGGTATGCGTTTTGAAGTATTGCAGGTCACACAGGCAAGTTTCAATAACTTTGAAAAATCAATACTTGAGACAGCACACTCGCGACCCCAGTGAGCCTCTTATCGCGCCCGTGGATGAGGTTTATACAAAAGTGTTCTACCTGTCTGCCCGTTGCGCCCGTGTGCCGACCTGAAGATTGCACGGGCGCCGAAAAATTGCAGTCGATTGGAGAGTCAAGGGCCTTAAGTGGCTCATTAATTAATGGCAGGCGCACATCGGAGAGCATCGTGTGCCCGCCCAACGAAATATCGCGATGGCACATGGTGGCATCGGGACGCTTGCCCGATGTCACCGCACGTCATTTTTTGCGCGTGCATGCGGGGCCCACTCCCACATGCCAACGGGAAAATTCTGCCCCTTGTTATGTGAAGTGGAAGCTAGAAACTAGCATATGGCACCACTTTCACTTCTCTGTTCTTCCAAGAGCTGCACTATTCAATAGTCTCGTGAGATAAATACCAAGAACAGTGAATTATTGTGAACCATAACCTTCCTTGTAATATAGAAATTACCTAATATGCCACACTGTCTCTATTGGCAGGCTAAATTGACATTTTTCTGTTCAGAATAGTGTTCTCACTCAATCTGACACAGCTCAGGGAAAGAGCTTTCTCTTTTAAGGCCAGGCTTCCTTAGCAGAGATAACAGGTGGTTTTCCCAGACTATCTGCAGAATTTTCAACCTGGGTGGGGTGTAAAATGGATCATACTGGATTGGATGCTTGTTATATATCTTGCCTGATTTACTCTTCGTTGACTTCAATATCTTTCTTAGCTGGATGAGAAACCTTTAACTCTTCCATGGCTCTTGATGTTCTAGAATTGGTCCTTTGAGGCGATTTTCAGGCCCTTACTTTCCTAGGCAATGCTTCCACGTCAGCTACCCCCTGGTGATTGCAATGATTGGGACCACACCTACACAACAAGGTGTTAATATTTACCAGAATGTATAGATAATCCTCCATTGTCTTAAGCTGAAACTCTTTCAAGTTATCAACATTCACAGATTGCAACTCTTTCGAGTACAATCACAGTTCTTGGTTTCCGGGAGTGGGACATGAACCCACAACCCTCTGATTCAAAGGCAAGGGTGCTATGAACTGAGCCACAGCTGACACCTCCATTAGCAATCTCCATAATGAGCTTTCTGTCTACATTAACCATGAAACTCTTTCGAGTTATCAACAGTCACAGATTGCAACTCTTTCGAGTACAATCACAGTTCTTGGTTTTTCCGGGAGTGGGACATGAACCCAAAACCCTCTGATTCAAAGGCGAGGGTGCTATGAACTGAGCCACAGCTGACACCTCTTGTCTTAAGTTGAAACTCTTTCGAGCTATCAACAGTCACAGATTGCAACTCTTTCGAGTACAATCACAGTTCTTGGTTTCCGGGAGCGGGACATGAACCCACAACCCTCTGATTCAAAGGCGAGGGTGCTATGAACTGAGCCACAGCTGACACCTCTTGTCTTAAGTTGAAGTTGAATGTGGGAAGCACCACATCGCCAGCTGGCTCAATTGGAACTAATTCCCAGATCAGGCTGCTCTGTGGAATTGATCTCTATTGGGCAATATTTAACTTAATGGTGAGGTTTCAATTTAAATTACATTAAAATGTGCCTATTGTGAAGCAATCAAAAATCATAAAATATTATAATGCTTGAAAAAAGTGAGAGAAGTTGATACTACTGCACATTGAAAGGTGCTCGAGAATCTATGAAAAAGATTTTTAATCATTTAAGATGTTATGAGTAGGGGAAAATATCCAAGGTATAATATATTCTGATTGTGATATTTATATAAAAAACATCACTGCTGAGATTTCCGCATCTCTGTCAGAGGACATAGATAGAGGGTATGCAACCAGCCTCAATGTGACACCTGAATTTACTGTATAGGGCAATTTGCAGTTATTCAGTGGGAGATTATTAATAATAGGCATGCTACAAGTAATTCAAAGGACATTTCCTTATCATGGTGAAGTTCCCTCAGGCCAAAAAAGGAATATTCTTCCCTTATTCCTACCACTTAATGGTTCTTAGAAGAACAGGAGTATGCTGCCTCATCCTGAACCAATGGCAATTTAACTTCTTTTGGAGAGATTCAAGATTGTTAAATTGCTACAAGTCCTTCAGTGAAGTGACGCTGAAGAGATTTAGCCACAACAACAGAGGACTTCACACTCAGGCTCTGATATAAGAGAAGGATATTTCAGAACCTGGGAATCACAGTATTTGTATAAAGTCTAGACACTTTTCCTTGGCAATATGACCAAAAATATAAAATAATCTTATCCACAGGTTGCCTGAATTCTAATTGCAGGCAGTTGTGTGTTTCCTTAGAGCTTGTTAATGAAAAACTTTCAACTTGTAGAGGTTGAAGAACTTTCGCTTTGAGAGATCATGACAGGATCAACTTTCCTTTATTTGTATATACAATCACTTTTAGATTCAGGGAGAAAGTGATGTTGTGGTTATGTCACTGGACTAGTAATTCAGCAGTTCAGGCTAATACCCTGGGGTTATGGGTTCAAATCTTATCACAGCAGCTGGTGGAATTTAAATTGAGTTAATAAATCTGGAATATAAAACTAGCCTCATGACAATTATCCATTTTGTAAAAACCCATTTGGTTCACTAATGTCCTTTAGGGAAGGAAACTATTCTGACTCAGCCTGGCCTTCATGTGACTCCAGACCCACAGCAATGTGATTGACTCTTAACTACCCTCTGAAATTACTTAGCCAGCCACTCAGTTCAAGGGCAATGAGGGATGGGTAACAAATTCTGGCCTTGCCAGAGACACCCACACCCCATGAAAGATTTTCTTTAAAAATGAATTACTTGATATATTCTAGAAACCCAGTTGGTGAAAGATAGAACTGGAGTCAATCTTTTATAAGCATTCCATAATGAATGACCATCTACATAAAATTCAATGGGCATACTGTTTTCAGTATGTCCATTGTACAGAATTGCACTTAAAATTTTTGACAAATAGAATCCCATATCTATTGCCTTACCAAGAACCAGTGTTGCAGCAGCCAAAGTACTTTTAACAATCCTTTTCATCTCCTGAGCTTCCCAAGCTAAATGGCAATGTTCCCCATTGTTACGATCCCCATGAGGAACCCATCAACCAAAATAATCAAATTTACTGTTTGATCCCCAAATGAAGAAATTAGCATTGGAGGCGGTTCAAAGGAGGTTTACTAGATTGATACCTGGAATGAGTGGGTTGTCTTATGAGGAAAGGTTGGATAGACTGGACATATTTCCACTTGAGCTTAGAAGAGTGAGGGGTGATATTATTGAAGTATACAAGATCCTGAACGGCATTGATAAGATAGACATCGAAAGGATGTCTCCTCTTGTGGGTGAGTCCAGAACTAGGGGGCACTGTTTTAAAATTAGGGGTCACCCTTTTAGGACAGAGATTAGGAGAATTTTTTTCTCTCAGAGGGTTGTGCAACTTTGGAACTCTCCGCCTCAGAAGGCAGTGGAAGCAGGGTCATTGAATATTTTTAAGGCAGAGGTAGATAGATTCTTGTTAGGCAAAGGAATCAAAGGTTATTGGGTCAGATGGCTATGTGGAAATTGAAACACAAGAAGATCAGCCATGATCTTATTGAATGGCGGAGCAGACTCGAGGGGCCAAATGGTCTACTCTTGTTCCTATTTCTTATGTTCTTGTTCTATTTTTTGTAGCTTTTACTTTAGCATGAGTCAGAATCAACACAAAATACACATGAATGAAGAGGCAAATTAGACTTCAAATAAAAAGGTCAACTTCACTTTAAATGATTGATACAACAAAGATATGTCTTATGCAACCATAAGCATTTACATCACTCCAGGCATAAATGTGGTACTATGTAGCTACACAGTTCCACAATATGCTGCTCTTCATTCATACAGGGTAGGTAACAGAATCACTGAGACCAGGATTCCACTTCACCGGTGGATGTGATGAGCCATTTAAATCTTCATTCAGTTTGGTGGCACCATAATATCCCACCAGGCCGTAAAATCCTGGCCAGAATCTTTACAGTGTAGAAGAAGGCCATTTGGCCCATTGAGTCTGCATTGGCTCTCTGAAAGAGCATTCTACCTAGTCCCACTCCCCTGCCTTATCACCGTAACCGTGCACATTCTTTCTTTTCAGATAGCAATCCAATTACCTTTTGAATATCTTGATCAAAACTGTCTCCACACCCTGTCAGGAAGTTTGTTCCAGACTCCAACCACTCTCTGGGTGAAAAAAATTTCCTCACATCACTTTTACTCCTTTTGCCAATTATTTTGAATCTGTGCCCTCTAGTTCTTGATGCTCCATTGAATGGGAACAGTTTTTCACTGTTTACATTGACCATACCCCTCAGGATCTTGAATACCTCTATTAAGTCTCCTCTCAGCCCTCTTTTCTCCAAGGAAAACAGTCCCAACCTCTCCAATCTATCCTCATAGCTACATTCTTCATGCCTGGAATCATTCTTGTGAACTCCTCTGTATTGTTTCCAATTCCTTCACATCCTTCCTCAAGTATGGTGCCCAGAACTGGATGCAAAACTCCAGATGAGGCCTAACTAATGTCTTATACAAGTTCAACATGACCTCCTTACTCTTGTACTCAGTGCATCTATTAATAAAACCTAAGATTGCTGAAAATGAGAGCTTTTCATCTTGCACTCATCAGGGCACTCGCAAGAATACCAATATGAGGGGGAAAACAACAATTTATACCGTATGTGAAGAGATGCATATAGGGCGCATCAAAGGCTTCCTGCAGAATAATGGCTACACTGCTCAGATCATTTCACGCTGTATATCACACAAACTCATGAACGGGCCTAAGGCCATCACTTTCAGCCCTGAAAAGTGCCCAGTCTACCTCAGATTACCCTGGAAGAGCAAGGTATCTCAAAAATTTGAGCAACAGGTGAAGCTAGTCGTTTCGCGCTGCTATTATGCAGTAGCAACATGAGTGGTATTTTCTACTAACAGGATGCTGCCGTCAAGCCAAAAAGACATTCTGCCCATCACACAAATGAGCAACATGGTATATGAATTTACAGTACAGAAGGAGGCCATTTGGTCCATTGAGTGTCTGTGTGATGCTAGGTATGTAGGCCATATGTCTCAAAGACTGGCGGATCGTATCAGACAGCATGTCTCAGCTGCTGTTCACAATGGACAGGGTTCAGACGGTACCCAACCAGCCCGTGCTTGCAAAACTCAAAACACAGTGTCCAACATTAGATGTGATTCTGCGATTGGACAACATTTGCTAAATAATCCTCAATGTGCAAGAATTATGCTGATAACCATTTTAATATTGTCAGTCTGGCTCGCAATGTGGCACATTTGTGTGTACTAGAAGCTACATATATTAATGCCTAGGATCCTGTTCTTTGCAGACAGAAAGAACATGTACATACACTGCGCCAGTTTCAGCCAAATAAAATAAGTGACAGCCATTCACTGACTTGTTCCCCAGGGCAATGCCTTAACCAATCAGGGTCAAGCTGTCTGGTTTAAATTTCAAACAGTGCTTGGAAGTTAACTGTCAGTCACCATCAGTGGTGCATTCTTCATGACAACGCCAGTTGTCTCTGATGTATGTGTAAATTGTTGTGTTCTTCCTTATGTGTTTTTGCGAGTGTCCTGATGAGTGCAAGATGAAAAGCTTTGACATGACTCTTTTCAGCAATACTCAAGTTCTGTACTACCAAACGACTATTTGTAAAGCCTAAGATACCTATATTAGCTGCTTTCTCAACATGCCCTTCCATCTTCAATGACTTATGTACACATACACCGAGGTCCCTCTGTTTCTGCACCTACTTTAAAGTTTCTCCCTTTATTTTATACTGTATCTCCATATTTTTCCTGCCAAAATGAATCCCCTCACATTTCTCTGCATTGAACTTTATCTTGCACTTTTCTGACCAATCCAGGAACATGCCTATGTCCTTTTGAAGTTCAAGACTATCCTCATCAGAGTTGACAACGTTTCCAAACTTCGTATCATCTGCAAATTTTGAAATCATGCCCTGAATACCACAGTCTAGGTCATTTTTTTATATCAGGAAGAGCAAGGGTCCCAACACTGATCCCCGGGGAACTCCACTACAAACCTTCCTCCAATCTGAAAAACATCCATTAACCACCACTCTTTGTTTCCTGTCACTCAGCCAATTTCATATCCAAATGCCTACTCTCCCTTTATTTCATGAGCTAGAATTTTGCTCACAAGTCTGTTGTGTGGCACTGTATCAAATGTGTTTTGAAAATCCATATATACCACTTCAACAGCGTTGCCCTGGTCAAGAGTTCTAACCAATAACAGCTTTCATCTTAAAGTTTCAAACGTATGATTATAATCAGCAAGGCATTTTTTTACGAACCCTCTTTCCCTCGAGACACTGATGGTGTAGCTTTCCAGAGATCCTTTTCAAATGACCATCCAATAACACCCCGGCTCATAGTTTGGCCACTTAAGGGAAAACACCTAGCTCTGGCTGGTAAAAGTAGGGAAAATCCCAAGATATTCTATAAGTATATCAATGGCAAGAGGATAACCAGGGAAAGATTAGGGATCATTAGGGACCAAGGGGGCAATCTATGGGTGGGGCCAGAGGACATCGGTAGAGTGTTGAACGAATACTTCTCATCCGTCTTCACCCAAGGGAATGAGGATGAAGGTATTGAATTTGGGGAGAGAGGTTATGAGGTTCTTGAGCAAATTGATATAGGGAGTGACAGGTATTGGAGGTGTTGGCAGGCTTAAAAGTGGACAAATCTCCAGGTCCAGATGATTTGTGTCCCAGAGTGCTGAGGGAGGCAAGGGAGGAGATCGCAGGGGCTCTGGCCCAAATTTTTAATTCCTCTCTGGCCACGGGGGAGGTGCCAGAGGACTGGAGAACAGCTAATGTGGTTCCGCTATTTAAGAAGGGTTGTAGAGATAAGCCAGGGAACTATAGGCCAATGAGTCTCACGTCAGTGGTAGGGAAACTATTGGAGAAAATTCTGAAGGAGAGAATCTATCTTCACTTGGAGAGGCAAGGTTTAATCAGGGATAGTCAGCATGGCTTTGTCAGAGGGAGGTCATGCCTAACAAATTTGATTGAATTTTTTGAGGAGGTGACCAGGTGTGTAGATGGGGGTAGAGCAGCTGATGTAGTTTATATGGATTTCAGCAAAGCCTTTGGCAAGGTCCCACATGGGAGACTTATAGGCCATAATTTTTACCTTGATTGGCGGGCGGGCCCCACCAGCTCGGCGGCAGGTGGGCAGCTGAACTCCACCGTCAAAACGGGGCCCGCTACGCACTTTGACAGACGGGGAATCCCTCCACCCCCCGCACAGGAAGCGCATAGTGCTTCCCTTCGGGCAGCCCGCTGGGCGGGCCTTACGTCCGCTTCCTGTGCGGGGGGTGGAGGGATTCCCCATCTGTCAAAGTGCGCTCTTTCGCGCATGTGATAGAGCGCACATCTCCCTGAGACTAAGTGCTGTCTCAGGGAGATTACTGACAGTATAAAAATCTTTAAAAATAGAAAAATATTAAAAGTATTAACATGTCCCCCTCATGTGACAATGTCACATGAGATGGGACATGTTAATAATAAGCACATAAACTTTATTGAAGTTTTTAAAAACGGACAGGAAACCTCATCCTGCCAGTGGATGAGGTTTCATGTATTATCAGAAGCCCGCTGGGGCTCCTGGCCTGCCCACCAACCTTAAGGTTGGACAGGCAGGGCATTTAACAGCTTAATTATCCTGTCAATGGCCTTAATTGGCCATTGAAAGGTCAGCGGGCAGACAGCTGATTTCGCTGTCCGCCCGCCTTCCTTAATATTTAAAGGGATCGGGATGATGTCGGGGGTTCCTCTTGACGTCGTCCCACATCATTTTCCCGTTGGCGAGCGGGCCTCGCCCCCAAAACGCCGACGGGAAAATTCTGCCCATAAAGAAGGCAAATGCACGTGAGATACAGGGTAATTTGATAAGGTGGATCCAAAATTGGCTTAGTTGTAGGAGACAGAGGGTGATGACAGAAGGATGCTTTAGTGAATGGAAGCCAGTGTCCATTGGCATACCACAGGGATCTGTGCTGGGTCCCCTATTATTTGTCATTTATATAAATGACATAGATGACTATGTAGGGGGTAGGATTAGTAGGTTTGCGGATGACACAAAGATTGGCTGGGCAGTTAACGGTGAGGTTGAGCGTCTTGGGCTACAGGAGGATATAGACGGGATGGCCAAATGGGCAGATAAGTGGCAGATGGAATTTAACCCTGAAAAGTGTGAGGTGATAAACTTTGGAAGGAGTGATTTGACAAGGAAGTATTCAATGAACGGCATGACACTAGGAAGTTCTGAGGAACAAAGGGACCTTGGCGTGTGTATCCGTAGATCTCTGAAGGCAGAGGGGCATGTTAGTGGGGTGGTGAAAAAGGCATATGGGACACATGCCTTTATCAATTGAGGCATAGATTACAAAAGTAGGGAGATCATGTTGGAGTTGTATAGAACCTTGATGAGGCCACAGCTGGAGTACTGTGTGCAGTTCTGGTCGCCACATTAAAGAAAGGATGTGATTGCACTGGAGGGGGTGCAGAGAAGGTTCACCAGGATGCTGCCTGAGATGAAACATTTAAGTTATGAAGGGAGGTTGGATAGACTTGGGTTGTTTTCGTTGGAGCAGAGAAGACTGAGGGGCGACTTGATTGAGGTGTACAGGATTATGATGGGCATGGACAGGGTGGATAGGGAGCAGCTGTTCCCCTTAGTTGAAGGGTCAGTCACAAGGGGACATAAGTTCAAGGTGAGGGGCAGGAGGTTTAAGGGGGGATGTGAGGAAAAACCTTTTTACCCAGAGGGTGGAGACGGTCTGGAAAGCGCTGCCTGGGAGGGTGGTGGAGGCAGGTTGCCTCACATCCTTTAAAAAGTACCTGGATGAGCACGTCATAACATTCAAGGCTATGGGCCAAGTGCTGGTAAATGGGATTAGGTAGGTAGGTCAGGCGGTTCTCACGTGTTGGTGCAGACTTGATGGGCCAATGGGCCTCTTCTGCACTGTGTAATTCTATGATTCTGTGATTTAGCATATCTGAGCCATTCACACAGCTTTCCAGGTGTTAGACCTTTTTTAGCCAGCACACACAAAACCTCCAAGAGCTCCTGTCTCCTTTCCTGCTAGACAGAAAAACTGACCACTTCTTAAGAGCGATTGCTTTTTCTCCTCACAAGAATTCTCTGTGTTCCCCTTTCTGTCTCTTTGCTTTCTCTTTGTGTCAGCATACACACGCTGATTGCTTTCACCCTCCAGCCCCTCTGTTTATAGCTCCCTTTTGTGTCTTCAGATCTTTGTATCTGCTAGCCACACGGCTTCTTTCTTAGCTTTCTTGCTTGGTAGTACAGGACTTTAGTATTGCTAAAAAGAGGAGACATGCTGTTGAAGCATTTTGTCTTGTACTCATCAGGACAGATGCGAGAATGCCAAGTTTCAAAAGGAGCAACAATTTATACTGCATGAGAAAAGGGTGATGATTGGTTGGCAAGTTGACTCAGATTGGTTGAGGCATTGCCTGGGGAATGCACCAGGGAGCTATTGTCCCCCATGCTTTTTTTTAATTCACAAAAAGGCGCAATGTCTGGACATATTCCTTTTGACTGCAGAGGGCAGGTTCCTGCATATGAATATATGTAGCTTCTAGCAAGCGTAAGTGAGTCACATTGTGAGCCCAACTTATAACCTTAAATTGGTTGTTAATATAGTTCTTAGGTTTGTTCAGTAAGTGATGTCCAATCGTGGAATCACATCTAAGGTTAGACATTATGTTCTGAGTTTTGCAAGTATGGGCTAGTTGAGTACAGTCAGTACTCTAACTATTGCAAACAGCCAAAGGGGTGTGCTGTTTGATATGACCCACCAGTCATTGGGGGGTACAGACTATGTACCTGGCATCGCACCGGCACTGCAATTTAAATACCACATTACTCATTTATATGGGAGGCGGAACACCTTTTTGGTTTGATAGCAGCATTGTGTTCATGAAAAATACCACTCATGTTGCTACTGCATAGTAGCACTGTGAAACGGCTAGCTTCACCTGTTGCTCACATTTTTTCCACTTACCTTTCATTAACAACAGTGTACATTTTCCCTTCCAGGGTAATCTGAGGTAGACTCGGCACTTTTTAGGTCTGAAAGTAGCAGCCTTAGGACCATTTATGATCATGCACAATACACAGCGAGCAATGATTTGATCAGGATAGCCATTATCCTGCAGGATAGTTTTGCTGCACTCTATTTTGGTATCAAGCTTGCACAGTGAGCAAATAGCTCATGCCCTATTTATGAGATTGCTGATTAAGTCAATGTTACAGTGTGTGGAGCTGTAGGAACCCCAGCATGTATACTGACCAGTGAAGGTAGGCTTGTGGTAGACAGTAGTAAACCCATTAGCAGGTTTCTCAACTAGCACATTGAGGAAAGGGAACTCATTCAACTGCTCTATTTCAAAAGTGGATTTGATGGAGCACATGAAGGTCTGTAAGGAAAATTCTTACATGCAGCTGCAGATTCAAAAATAGCAAATGTATCATCTACTTATCAGAAATATGCAAGGCGTAGGAGGTTGCGGGGGTCGGGGGGTGGGGGTGGGGGGGGGGGGGGGGGGGGGGGTTCATTCCATGAAAACAGGTTTCCTATGGAAACTGATGAAAATGTTAGCAAGAGCTGGGCTTAAAGGGGATCTGATGGCAATGCCATCTATTTGGGCATACATGATGTCATTAAATCTGAACTCAACTGTGTGAGCAACTAAGTTCATAAATTCAATGAATATGGATTCAGTAAATGGCAGCACATTTAGATTGTCATGACATAATGATGCAGTGCAAATGTCAATCGCTTCCTTGAGTGGCACGAGGGCAAGCTCCTTATTTTCCGAGAGTACATGATCAGAGATTCACCACATGTTTGATGGCGTCATTAACTGCTCTGCTGAAACACTTTCACTTAAGTGAGTTACTGACCTGAGAGTACTGACTGTTCTCAGCCAGCTTATGCTTGCAAAACTCACAACATAATGTCAGGAAAGGGAGAGAACTGAAACTCTTATTCCCTTCCCTTAATGTCACTGATCAATGTGTTTTTTGAGAAGGAAGATGTGTGTGTTTCTTAATCCCTCAGTGTACGGTCAATTTTAATAACCAGCAGCAAGCTTTCATGGGTTTAATTAAAGGGGGTTATTTACTTACATATTTACCCCAAAAATTTAATGCTACGTCACTTACTCACTCACACACACACATGCGCACACACGTACACACACATGAACACACTCACTCTCTCTCTCTTGGAAAATACAGCTAAAGAGGATAGTGCACTTTTACAAGTTGCAAGTAACAGAATAATTCATAGATCATGTTATTGGCTCATATCAGTGTAGGCCTGGTAAAGAAGCAGTTCTTTTACACACTTGAAGTGTAGCTAGGTGAATTCAAAAACTGAAGCTGTACATCAAAGTCGTTGCAGATTTCCCTCAAAGAGGTGGATTTTCAGCAGATCACAAAGTTAGTTCCTTTTTACTAAGAGGTTGGATTTTTGTACTGACGGACGTGAAAAGGAACAGTCTTGGAGACCTTATGATGTTGCAGTCTCCACTTTTAAGGCATAGATGTTGCTGCTTTTACTGCTGCTGTTTCTTGCTGTGTTGTTTGTGGACTGACTGGTTTCTTCCTGGTTCTTGGGTAATAAGATTCATTATCTGTGATCAGGTTCAGTCATGTGATGGCCTGATCAATACTTCTATTGCCCTTCCAGAATGATTTGAAGTTAGAGGCCATTGCTACACAATGAGGGGGTGGATGGTGACCATTCACACCTACTTTCAATGAATTGGTTTCTCTTAGTTAAGTTTTGAGCTCGGAGACAGTGGATCTTTGAATCCATAGGTTTTGAGTTTTGGGCAAGTCCACAAACAATCAGAGATGTTAAATTCCACAAATGGTTTCATCTTGGTATGTCTATCCAAGGGGAGAGGCACCCCAGCCATGGCAATTCAGATCCGAAGACTTGAGATACTTCTCAAGGGTCTGGCAGAAATTGCAAAAGTCACCTGGCCCTCAGCAGCCATTTTAGCAGTCTTTTAATGTCCACTTTAAAAGAAAAGGCAGTTCCATAAAATTCTATACTGAATACAGTCCATGTTTAAAGTTATGGATAGGACATGCCTTTACTGTGCATGACAAAGACGAAAAGCTTCAAAAGCATCTATTTGTTCAGCAATACTAACTTTCCTTCCTGTTGGTACTGCTTCCAGGCCAGGGGTCACCAGGTGATATGGACCAGTGTTTCTTATTATCCAAGAAAATTACAGTTGATCCCTTAATTGATGCAAACTCTGAAAAGTCCTTTCGAAATATTCTTAAAGGCAATTACAGATTCCACAAACATTTTTTTAAAATTCCTATGTTTTTATACTGTTACTACTTCTGGGTCAAAGGTCATCACACCATTCTCACCCATAAGAAATATTATAAGATCAGTTGCACTTGAATATCTAAAAGGAAGATTAGCACGTGAGCATCACGTTAATGTTCTTTGGGTTGCCAAAGGAACCTAAGTACACATTCTTCCATATGTAATTTTTTAATGTTTTATTTGCTGCTAAAACACTCTAAACTTTAAGGTGCTTCATCCTAGTTCTTACCTACAATACATCAAAATTAGTGTCTGGACGAGTCTGAGTACATAACCAGTACAACTGACCAATAAAGTTTCATAATTGGTATGCCTCTTCTTTTGATACAGCATTTTCTTTCTGTGAGCACTATGATTAATCATAATGCATGCAACCTCTCTAAATAGTATTGTTAATTTAAAGTTATCCCAAGCCTATCTTGCTTAATATCAAAAGTGACTTCTGACTTCCAATTTTAAATTCTATCTCATAAAAAATTATCAAATTCCATTATGAAGATAACTGAAAGTTTTTCTTTAAGATACCAATAAAATATTGTGGGATTGGCTTTTAATTGAACACAACCCATTTCTAGCATTACAGATTTCACCGAAAAATACAACACTATGAAAGCATCAGTCAGGCCATACACCCATTTGTTTAGTTTCCATAGCATTCCTTCTACACCTGCTGCTTCTCTCTGGAAAGTAGCTTTGTTGATTGACCTACGCGCTTATGAATATGTGGCCAAAAGAGTTAAAAGGATTTTCAAGATTACTTTTCCAGCTGTGAGAGAGTCTACACTATCATCTGTATCACTCAGCCACTCTTTAAAACCCTAGTAATTAGCACTGCTTTAGCCTTCTAAGACCCAACTGCAAGGAGGTTTCATTACAAATCCACGCATGTGACAAAGCTGGTTGTTCCTTTTCTGGTATCTCGGAATTAAATCCTTACACTCACCTACTATCTAACTCCCATTGTTTTGCCTCTCTTAGAGTTTATCTTCAAGCTTACTGGCAGCCAGCAAAACCTCATGATCATGAGGACTTACGCTTCTAATTCTATTCCAAAACTGCACTGTAGCCTTTATTTCATTGTCATATCTATTCTAGCTACAGTCTCTACTTTTACTTCTACGTCTGTCAGAGCTGCGACTGTGAGACCTCCCTCTTGCACTATCAGAGAATCTTTCTCCAGTACATGATCATTTTCTGGCACAAGAGTCAATTTCAGACTCACTATCAGGACTTGCACTGTACTTTCTTACTCTCCATTCCTTCATCACATTCTGCCAGTCCATAGACCTTGCTTCCTGACCATCACCCTGAACATTCAAACGATATTTAAACTTGCTGTCATATCCCTAAGACATGAAAGAGATCATAAACTGTTTAAATCAAAACTTACCTCTTTGTTTATTTAAAAACTGGATCTTGCTGAGCCAAAAGATGGCTGCTACAGGTCACATGATTCACAAGTTGGCTATAGTTTCTGGAAATTTCCAACAGCAGTTGCTGGACAAAAGCTCAACTCTCATCATTGTGGAATCTCACACCTCTCATTTTGAGGACACATTACAATCAACAAAACCAGAAACTAGCAGGCAACTTGTTTCCCCACTCTGGACTATAACAAATGGAGAGCCATCGAAACTCATTATACCTGCAAAGGCATTAAAAACCACCCTCTATCTCCTAAGGTGAACAATGGATTTTAATGCGCAGTGTAGCAAATTTGCGTATACTGGAAGCTACATATATTAACACACTGGACCCTGTTTCTTGCAGACAGAAAAAACATATACACACATTGCGTCTATTTCAGCTGAACGAAATAAGTGACAGCCATTTGCTGGTTCATTCCCTGGGGAAATGTCTTGACCAATCAGAGTCAAGCTGCCTGGTTTATATTTCAAACAATACTAGGCAGTTAACTGTCAGTCACAATTAACTGGTGCATTATCCATGGCAACACCTCTACAAATCAGAGTCCACTTGTCAACCAATCAGTACTTTCTTCTCATACAGTATGAGTATGTTGTTTTCACTGACATTAGTATTTTCTTGCAAATTGTCCTTATGAGTGTAAGATGAAAAGCTTCAACAAAAAATGTCTCTTTTTTCAGTGATAATTATAATATCCTCTCGAGTAGGAGGGCTATCACAAAGAACAGAAGGCAATTTGGGATTTTGTCCACAGACTAATTGGCAGGGACCATATCCTCCAAACAGCTAAAGTGAATTATTTTCATGAACCATCCATGCCAGGATGGTTGTCAACTTGCAGTGTGGTTAATCAGCTAAACTTTTATGCAGCATTTTGTTGATTGTCACATGATCCTTTTCACAGTGTCCATTGCTGAAAGGGCTTCTAGTTGTGGTATTCATGACTATGATGTTCATGTTTTCACACATCTCTGAACTAACCCTTGGCAAATTTGCCTCCATTATCAGCCAGAAATTTCTCTGGTGTCTCAGGTCTAGGCCCTATCCATTTCTCCAGGACTTTGTCTATAATAAGCCTTGTATCCTTACTAAATATTATTGTAGAAAGACTAAATCTGGTCACCAGGTCTCTTTTTCCCAAATATTTAGATCCATGGCAACTACCTCATTAAAGTCACATGCCAATGCAAGGCTTACAACGGGACATGGCAGCATCCCCTAATACTTCTTACAGGTTTCATACTTCTCACTAAATCTTTTCTATTAGCCTCATATGCTCTTCATCACTTTTTAGCAGGATCTTTAACCTTTGACTAGTAGGGTGAGCAATTTTTATATGTAATTTTAAGACTATTTTTTCCTCTCTGATTCTTGTCACCTGTTGCCATTAATACTTGTCTAACACTCTGATGAGAAACTTCAGGTTTTGCTAAGAGTATGCAATAATGTCCTGACCAGGTAAACTGCAACCTGCTGACTTTCCGAAAACAATTGCCTTATCATATTCCATGTCAGGTTTTATTTGTGCCTTTTTCATAGAAGGTTTACTCAACAGCATTGGTATCTCACTAGAGACTAAGGTTTTCTACACCCGCCCACCGCCAGGATCGACCCGTCCTGCCGAAAGTCAGTGGACTTTTGTCTGGGCCGCCGAATCTTCTGCAGCAGGCCCGTCATGATGGGGCTGGAAAATCCTGGCCTACATCCAAGAGCCTATCCATATGGGACACCTTAGCACAATCTGGCAATTAAAATGTTAGTACCAGTCCAGGGATCCCAAATTGAATTTCTTCAATCTTTTATACAATCTGTGTTTTGAAATCTATCAAACTCTGACCATTGCTAATAGGCATTTAGCAAATCATCTTTTTTGTGGATTTCATCTAAGATCTCTAGTAGAAGGTTCAAACCTTTACTGGTATCCAACTGATGGGCATCCATCTGACAAGATACTTTACTTCTGATTTTACTTCTTGTAGGAAGCAACAACGCCGAGGCTATAACGTGTTTCCCTTTTGGTAGAGAAGTACCCTGTGTCTACCTATCCACTTTATTCTTCCATATGGTTCAGGCTCCGAGAACATTGGTGGGTAATCATACACTGACAATTTACATTTTCCTCAATGATCACTAGGATTGTAGTTTCTTGTCTGATTTTTTTTAAACTTCATTTTCAACCCTCAGCTTTAGGCACTCCTCCTCTGCTACCATGTTATATTCCAGAAAACCAGTTGGTGAAGGATAGAATTAGACCCAATCCATACACACTTTTCTAAGCATTCACTTACAGAGGTACACATTACAAGCATAAAATCCAACAACTGCAGTTTCAGTCTGTGTCTATTTACAGTCACATAAGTGAATCCCCAGTTAGTGCACATCATCTGCATACAATCGAACACAACTAATGTACAAATTAACACTAGGCTAGACTTGCTTTTTAAAAATACTTAGATTGCTTAAAGAAAGGGAGAACGAGGGAACAGTTCCACAGAGTTGTGCTGTAGGTAAAAACAATGAGCTAGAATTGGGAACAGTTGATGATTCTGGACTTCAAAACAGGATATTGGCAGGAAAAAAAAAATTGTATTTGGAGGGGCGAGAAACAAGAAAGGAAAGTTCAGATGAACAATACCCAAGTAATATCAATAAGCATGAGAGACAAGACAGTTAGCATTTATCTATTATATTTCAAAGGAATCGACATCAGGGACTCTGACAGAAATTATCTTTTCCCACATTGAAATCTTATCTTCTATTTTAAATGCTAGAGGTAGCACAAAGCACCTTAAGATCTGAAAATGTGTGGAACATTTACCAGGGAAAAATATTGGGCTGAATTTTATGCTGGAGGTGGTAGTTCTGCCGCCTTGTGTAAAAGTTGGGGGCGAGCCCATCTCCACTTGGCTGGCTCACTCCGCAGCCATTAAATGGCTGATGTCCCTTTAATTGGCTTGATACAGCATGCCTGCCCCCTCGCCAAGAAGAAGTCCAGCCTCAGAGAGCTGCTGGCCAATTGGAGGGCTGCAGCTCGCATGTTGCAGTAGCCCCACCGGGAGCAGTGGCCACTGCTGGGACAGTAGTGACGCCGAGAGGAAGGCATTTAACATTGGAGTTGGGATATAAGGTGAATTTCGGGTCTTGCCAGGGCCAGGTCAACAGTCAATGGCAAAGAGGTTCAGGGGTTGGCGGGGGGGGCAAATGGTTGGAAAGGGCAAGGGAGTTTTGGAACACAGGAGGGAGTTTGCACATTGGTGAGCCTTCACAATATAGATAAACGCTAACTATAGATGTCTTGTCTCTTGTGGGCTTATTGATATTACTTTGATATTGTTCATCTGAACTTTTCTTTCTTGTTTCTCCCCACTCCAAATACAATGGGCTTTTTCATTCTGACAATATCCTCTGTGTTGACGTCCAGAATCTCCCAATTTATTGGCCACTTATGGGTGTCAATTTGGCCACAGGTGAATGGTAAAATTGCAATGGGGTAGGCGGGCAGGCACCTGCAACAGGGCTGTTTCATAGAGACCAATTTTACTATCCCACCACCACCTGCCATCCCACCCTTGGGGGGACCAAAAACCAGAAGATTTGATACATGGGACTTCACAAGATGTAAGTTTATGAGGCAAGTACCATAGGATGCTTATGATGTGAATTATGAAATGGGCAGAACCATTGCATTCAACACTATTATCGAAGAATGGCTGTCCATTCAATATTGGTAAATCTTCTGTGGATTATTGATATAATTATGAGAGAAACAGCCACCCATTGCCTTCTGCTTTATAGAACTTCAAAGGCCTTAGATGACTTATTCTGTGGATATGCATACCTATGGTCAGTTTCAGTTTTGTAGCCAGAATCTGAAGGGCTCTGTATTGTTAAGATTCCATCTGTCAATGAAAGGGCTTGAATATTTTTCAACCTGTGGCATTTTTCACAGAATAAGAAGTGAGTCGCTTTTTAAAGTTTATGTTCAAAGAAAAAGTGACAAACATCCTTATTATTTTGTGTATTAATGGGGAAAATAGCATGTGATTCGTTGTTCTATATTATTTACTGTTTATTTGCCAGTTTTATTTAAATAATGATGTGTTTTGATCCAGGACCTATTTTGCTGGGAAGAGTGACTATTGAGTCAGCTTCTTATAAATTGTTATCTGAAAGGAAGAATGTGCAGGGCTACGGGGAGACTTAAAGGCAGTGATAGTTGGAAAATTGAGAACCGGCGCAGACATGACAGGCTGAATGGCCTCCTTCTGTGATTCTGTGATTCAGTGACCAGTGTGTGGTATCAAGGGATATGGGAAGTGGGCAGGAAAGTGGAGTTGAAGCCCACACTCAGCCATTGACTGGATGAGTAGGCTCGAGGGGCTGTATGGTCTACTCCGGCTCCAATTTCTTATGCTTTCTGTTGTGATTCCTGTGCCTTACTGCCATTTACCTAGGCACTGGCTCACTCTAGATCATCGTGGATGTCAGGTCTGTTTAACAGAGTTCCTGTGATGTTGAACCTCAGAAAATATCTAGTTGTATAACTGATGTGTAAGTTTCTGTGACATCTATCAGACTTCATGACGTGAGAAACATACAAGGAATGTTTCGATAGTTTAAATATCAGCAGATTCATGCAAATGCAACTTGTTTCTTGTCATTGCCAGTTAAATCTGTACCTTATGTATAATTTAGGAATCAGGATTTTCGTTAATTATAACAGAAAGAGAATCATAATAGCTGCATCAATTGAGAAGGAATAAGATGAAGATCCCAAGACACATGCTATAGTGATACAGAGCTCAAATTTGTCATTTTCTTCCCTTTATCAAATTGTCAAGTGACAGCATTGAATAGCTACAAGAAACAAGTGCTGTATTTAATTTTAAAGTTAAAGCAGTACAAATTGGACTGTTTCAGTCAATTTGCAAGTACCAGAAGAGTCTGCAACAAAGCAGAGAAAAATGTGATACATTGGGGCAGTCATCAAAAATGAGTAATTTACCTTATGCATTCATTATTTTAGACGCATACACCGAGTATCTCCTAACCATAGTAGCTCACAGAGATGAGACCATAATTATTTGATTTGAATCCAAGATTTAACCAAAATTGGTCTACCAACAGTACAACTATATTGAGCAGTTAGGTCTAACAGTAATACTCAAAGGCAGATTTTTCTGCCAAAACAACAGTGTGTTTAATGGCACTTGCTATTGTTAGTGTGCAGATCAGCCAGAAACTTGTGGCGAGGAAAAGGTATGCCATAAATTGCAATTTGCAACATATTGCTGGACGATTTGCACCACTCTGCCATTAGCTTCACGAAAAAAGCAGTTCACCCTCTAACGCCCTGTGAGCTTCATGGAATTGCTGCAGTTGGCATTAATTGCTAATTAAACATGCCACAGAAAGTTAGGACGGGTATTCACCTGCATAAGTACCTTTCTAATAATGAGATTTATGTTCCTGCAGTGCCATGCAACTGCTCCAACCTAGAAAAGGAACAATTTAAAACACAGGGTCTCTCTCCTATGGGGAGTAGATTGTACTTAGAAATTTGGGGCAGAACTTTACGTCCGGTGGGCAGGCAATTGGGCGTAAAATCGCGCGCAATGATGTCGGGCGAGCGGCCTGACATCATCGTGCAGTCGTGCAATATTTCACACAGCGGGCATGTGTGGGTGCTAGAACCGTGCCCGCCATTAATTAAGTGGCCGCTTAAGGCTTTTAACAGTCCAACTGACCGTGATTTTTCCTTGCCCATGTGATTTTATGCCCATCGCATGGGCAAAATGGGCAAGCGGCCAGCCGACATTTTCACAAACCTCATCAAAGGGTGGGATAAAAAGGGTCAGCAGCATTGCCAGTGTGAGTAGTGAGGAGTTTTGGAGATAGTTTGCTGCTGGTTGCTTATTGGTACTTGGTAGCTTCATCTCTGTTCAGGGCTTCATTCTTAGCATTTCCAGGCTTCATTTCAGGAGCACAATGTCAGGCATCTGGAAGCCACTGTTAGAGACCAATGGAAAGGGCCCACACTTAGGTAGGTTGCAATGAGGGGGGTTTGAGAGGGCTTTGTGATTGCGGGGTGAAAGGAGCCCATGACAGGGAAGGCATAAAGACTCCTGCTCCTTCTGGTCCCAGCTTGTCTTCCCACAGTACTCGTTGACTTACACTGGACCACCATGGCCTCATCCCTCCCCAGCTTTGTAACCTCCTCCACTCTGACAACAATCCATAAACTCTGCATTTCTCCAACTCTAACATCTTGTGTATCCCTCATTCCCTTTGCCCCACCATTAGTGGTCATACCTTCAGCTATCTGGATCCTAATTTCAGGAATTCTCTTCTTAAACCTATGGGATAGGCCAGGGAATGGGACTGATTGGATTGCTTTACAGAGAGCCAGCATGGACTTGATGAGCTGAATGTCATTCTTCTGTGCCATAATGACTCGGGGTCCTCACCCCCCAAGGTAAGAGTTGGCGGCGAGCCACGTCTGATTGGCTGGCTTGCCCCACACCCATTGAATGACCTTTAGGTCTTGAATTAGTTTGAGGCCGGACTTCCTCTCCAAGAGGACATTCCACCTCTGAGAGCTGCCGGCCAATCGAAAAGCCAGAGGATCTCTTGTCCAAGCAGTACCACTGGAAGCGGTGGCCACTGCTGGTACTGCAGGCAAAGTCCTGAAGAAGAGATGCTAATGGAGCTTGGACTTAAAGGTAAGTCTGGAGTCTTGCCAAGGCTAGGCTGACAGGGCCCAGCAAGTTGCTGGGGGTGGGGGAACTAGGATCTTCAGTGCAGGGTGTGAGGGAAAACACAGGGTGAAATTTACCTCTGGGGGTGGTAGGGGGGGGCGCACTGATGTTAACAGGGTGCCTGAAGAGGAGGCACTACCCCTTGCCCAGCCACTACTGGGCACTTAGCACCAGCCTTCTCCACTGTGGGTAAAATTACGGCAGCAGCAGGAGCAGGTCCTTAAGTGGCTATTATCTGGCCCCCTAAGGGCCTCAATTGGCCCATGGGTGAGTGGGCCACCCATCGCCTCCCCTGCTGCTGGTAAAATTACAGCAGGCTGGATGAATAGACGATGGGCATGGTGTCACTGGCGCCAATTTTATACCTCCCTCAGACAGCCAACCCGCCTCAGTGGACATAATTGTAAGCTATTGTTATTGATCTGAACATTAATAGAAGTACACATTCTTACGCCATAATAACTCTCCTCAGCGGTATCTAGTACCCAAGGTATTCTTAGTGAGGTGAAGAGCATAACCACTTTACTTTCAGAGCACAAGTTCAGCTGTTGTCGGAAGGCATTTCATGGAAACACTGAGTTGGTGCAAGCCAGTGTAATTGTTGTATGGCAGCATTTATCCACCACTTTGAATGAAATTCCCTGAAGGCAGAGAGCTGCCTCAGGGAGCTGAAGACTTCAAAACAAGTAAATTAAACTTTTAAAATCACAAAAAAAATGTCCAAGCATCACAATCAGTTACTTGAACAAATGTATATTAAAAATTCTGTCCATAGCTTTTTCTTTTTCTTTCATTTAATAACGGAAACCTCATCCCGCCCTTGGATGAGGTTTAATCAAAAATGCAAAGCCCGCCTGGCAGATTCGCCCGTCTGCCAACTGTAAGATTGGATGGACCACGAAAAATCAGGGACAATTGAAACTTTAACAACTTTAATTGTCTTCTCAATTGTTGGCGGGCGCGATTCCGATACTTGCGTGCGCCCGTTGGCCGAAATATTGCAGGAGCACGGGATGACGTTGGGACGTCTGATCGGGTTGGGCGCGCACCTGCACGTCGACCTGTAAGTTCTGCTCAATATGTTCTTAAGTTCAGGTGATTGTCTACAATTAGCAGTACTAACAATGTGAAGATCATTCTAATCTAACCGGCTCCACCAGAAACTGACAGAATCAGACACATAAGGTGTCCATTTTACAGCCCATCCATTGAAGACAATAGAAAGTAAAATCTGGACAGGGTTAGGTTAAAGTCGACTACCTCCTTCTCTGAACAGCGATTGAACTGATCACTTTGAATGGGCATGTTCAGAATTGGTGATGAAGATGGCAGCATCATGCTGAGTGAAGTCAATGAAAACAAAGATTGGAGAGGGTGTAATACAGGTTGAGATTTCACTATCATCATCTGCATGACTGTCCAAAATCAATTGCAACCTTTATGACTGCTATATCTGAAGTAAAGGTTCTCAGAGCACAAACTGCCTTTAATGTGTGTGATTGGATCCTTTCAATCATATACGCAATGTCTTCTAAAGTACCCCAAATGGAGCCTGCAGCACGTACTGGAACAACAATCAGCTATGAGCTGAAACTGGGAGTGAGAAGATCAGCTCACAGATCAATTGATCTTGCTGTCAGAAGCAGTGGAGCTAAACAGGTGAGAGGCTAGGAGGGTGAACAAAATGAGAAGATTTTAAAGCAAGTTGCAGGTCAATCAGAGCTCACTTCCCTCTCTTTTCTAGAGCAGCTTCATCCAATTCAGGGTTGCAGGGAGTCGGAGCCTATCCTGACAGGCAATGGGCATTAGGCAGGGTACACCCAGGACGGGACACCAGTTCATCACAGGACACACACTTACATGCACACACTGAGGGACAATTTACTATAGCCAATCCACCTAACCAGCAGGTCTTTGGATGGTGGCAGGAAACCAGAGCACCCAGCAGAAACCCACGCAGACATGGAGAAAGCATGCAAACTCCAAACAGACAGACACCTGAGGTCAGGATCAAACCCAGGTCCCTGGAGCTGTGAGGCAGTAATGCTAATCAATGCATCGCTGTGCCACCCTCAATCAGGGCAGCTGTGGCAAAATCACACTTGTTGTAAAGTGTATGTTATAAAACTCATAGGATTTGCCAATAGATGGTGATGCATTAAAAAATCAATAGCCTTAAACATGACATCACTTGATTAATTAATAACGAAACTAGGTACCAGTCCCTTCTCACATAGAGGGTGGGGGTCACAGTGGAAGATGCTCTCTTTAAATATCGGCAGAACCAGTGGGCCATGGAAAAGGACCCTGAACATACTTCCAGGAACATAACCCTATTTAGTTACTGTCCATTGACCTCCATTCCCAGTTGGCTTAATTGTAATGCTGATTGTAGTAATTATAGTTGGGATAAAAGTAGGAGGGTATCTTTAAGAATAATCCTGTGATGTAAGATCACATGATCTGTGTAATCCAATCCGTGAGCAGTGCAGGGAAATCTCTAAGAGGGAGAGTTCTTGTTTAGTTAGAGTTGGATGCACGCATGTAGTTGTTGCCGCTGTCTTGTAAATAAAGTTAAATGTGTCCGCTAAGAGAAGTTGTCTGGAAGATCAACTCTAGAACAAACTGGCGATGAGGATGTACCTTGCTCAGCATTTGTGAATATCTAAGTTTATTAAAATGAAAGGAAGATATACTCACCTGAGATGCCACAGTTTGAACCAGCCACAGATGACAGGTCTCAATATATAGAACGTCTTGCATTTTACTTTCAAACCATTGAAGTCATGGGGGAGGAAAAGAGGAGAGTGATTCTCTTGAGTATTTCTGGGAGCAACACCTACAGTTTAATTCGAAGCTTGACAGCCCCCAGTGCCCCAGATTTGATGACTTTCAGTGAATTAGTAGACCTCGTTAAGGGACATTTTCAACCCAAGCCCTCAGTCACAATGCAGAGGTTAAGGTTTAATTCTATTCACAGAATAGAGCCCTGGGTGAGACTATTGCGACCTAAGTAGCAAAATTTAAACAACTAATGGAATATTGTGATTTTGGTGAAACCCTGAATGACATGCTCAGGGATCGTTTGATATGTGGCATGCAGGAAGATGCTACTCAGCAAAGATTGCAGGCTGAAGTGAATCTTAATTTTAAGAAAGCATTAGAAATAGTGCTGGTGATGGAAAGCGCTGTAATGGATTCATAAGCAATTCAAGGGGCACAAATCGTGCCGTTCTCCTAGTTGGGTGGGAACAGTCAGCCGAAAATGGCACAAAAAGTCGGGACTCCACTGCAAGGTGGGAAACAGCCTCAGCTAATCGAAAAATGAGAGGAAACAGCTTAGGAACGAAATCAAAAACTAATTTTCATTGACGTGGAAACAATCATTCTTCTAGCGATTGGCAACTTAAAAAAGTAGAATGTTTTTTTGTCACAGAAGTGGACACATAATGAGACAGCACAAAGTGAGATTTAAACAGTCTTCCACACAACAAAAGAAGTCCAATGAAGTCTATAGTGTAGAAGAGCCAGAAACATCCAATTCTGACATTTATTCATTATTCAACATGGAAGCTGGGAAGACAGACCCAATACTTGTCACAGTACAAGCGAATGGTAAACTATTAAAAATGGAAGTTGACACTGATGCTTCTACCACTGCAATAGGAGAACACACTTACAGATATTTAAATAAAGGTGATCAACAATTAAGTTTGGAACAAACATCTGACAAGTTGAAAACATACACAGGCGAAGAAATACAGGTAAAAGGAATCACCAGAGTAACTGTTCATTATAGACATCAAACAGCACATCTACCCATGATGGTATTAGAATGCAGAGGATGAAACCTCCTAGGTCGGAATTGGTTGAGGGAAATTAACCTTGATTAGCCAGTGAGATTTCAAAAGGAAGCAGGAAAAGTTCTCTAGTTGAAAAAGGAACAAGGAAAGGTACTTCAGAGAGAGCCTGGAGAGTCCAAGGACCACAACAGGATGAAAAACGAGTGTGTAGCTATTCAGCAACCTGAAGAAATTGACACTGTCTTAAACAACAACATGAAAAAAACAGCAGAAGAAACCCAAGGAAACTCTGCTGAATGACAAACTTCAAGATGAAGCGAGTGAGCTTCGCAAAGAAAAGGAAGCCCTGTTGAAGACCTTCACACACTACAAGATTCCCTCAGGTCAAAGTCTGTACCTCTGGAAAAGTACGAAGAGAAACAGGAAGAATTTAACATCTCTCTGAATAAACTGAAGAACTGGATGGAAGAGAAGATGCAGTAATGTTCAAGTTTCCAGGAGGAAGCCAACAGTTACAAGAAGGAGACAGAAGAGCTGAAGAATCGGCTGAATGAAGCTAAGGAGGCTTTGAAAGCAAAAGTTGTAGAACTTTCCAAGATGTGAGTAGATAATGGAGTCATGGGTAGCTCAACTACTGAACTAAGGCAAGTTGAGATTGCATCTGAGAGAAGTTTGGCTGCCAGTGAAGTCAAAAAGAAGGTCGAGCCAAAAAATTCTGTGGTAAAAAGAAGACACTTAGAAAGAGAATGCAGAATTACTGATAAGGCACCGACTTTTAAAAAAAAATTACACTGTGTTGGATTCAGCATTGCTCTAAACTTCCCAGTAACATGCTGCCACTGCTGAGAATACAATGGCACAACAACAAATAACCAGAATTACCATAAATGAACACTGGTCAATCACAAGTCAATCCAACAATACAAATATCAGTTTGCACCATTCACTTACTCAAGAGTTCAGAAAATGCTTCCATCTTTTTATCAAAGCACTGTCATTGGACAAGACTAAGCCTAATACTTCCCAATTTGGAAGGTACGGCAGAGAAAAGTCAAAGAAACCAAGGACTGACATGCTAGAGTGGAAGACTGAGCTGCCTGTGTCTAATGAGGTACCTGATGTTAATGCAGTTCCAGAGAATGTGGTTCCTACAGAAGAATCTGAAGTTGTGGAGCTATGGCATTCCACACAGATCAGGAAACCACCTGAAAGACTGAACTTGTAATTTCATGGCCTGTGTAAATATTGTAAGGTCATGAGATAAATATCCTTGCAATACAAAATGTACAGAAAAGTTAAAAGGGGAGGAATGTAGTTATTAATTTAGTTTGGATAAATGTAGGATTTTAGCTTTAAGAATAATCCTGTGATGTAAGATCACATGATCTGTGTAAATCAATCTGTGAGCAGCACGAGGAAACTTCTAAGAGGGAGAGTTCTTGTTTAGTTATAGAGTTGGATGCACGCATATAGTTGCTGCGGCTGTCTTATAAATAAAGTTAAATGTGTCTACTAAGAAAAATTGTCTGGAAGATCAACTCTATAACACTGATGAAGATAGGTGAGGGTCAATTTTCTTCACATGTTACCAGTGTACAGTTGTGTTTGTAGGGAATACCTGTTGCAGATAGGATTACAATGCTGTTGAGGTGATTCTCAACCAATTCCCCACATGAATACAGCTCCCTTCTGAAAAAGTGCAATTGATCAAGTTATCTTCTAGAGTCATACTTTTAAATTCATATTTTATTACTTATTCAGCAATGCAAAACTGGTGCATTACCTATTATATATGATAGGCTTTTCCATATTGCATCATGCATGTACAGAGCCATTTGAGACAGCTAAAGTTAATAACAGCTGGACTTCCAGGTTTTGGAGCTTGCAAAACCAAAGCCAAATTCAAATCAGCAAAAAGCAAAAATATAAAATACCTGTAGATGCTGGAAATCTGACACAACAACAGAAACTGGAGGAAACACTTTGAAATTAATTTTCAGGCCCTACCCCAGCCCCCACCAAAGATAGGAACAGAGGCGGACGGGGTGGGTTCCCCGAAAATACCACTGCCAGTGACATGTCGATTTCAAGGCTTCAATCCCAGTGCCAGAAATAATGACGGGAATCCTGCTCCCCTACAATTCAGGCCAATTAAATGTGTTACAAAGCTCATTTAGAGCTTGTGGAGGGGGAAGGGCAAGATATTTTTTAAGAGGAAGACAGGCTTCACAAGCTGTTAGTTTCAGAACAGCTAAGAGGAGGCAGGTACACAGTGAGGTGCCACAGTCCCAATCATGCCTAATCTAGGATATCATCCCGACCCCTTAAGAGGGTCAGTAGGTTAAAGGGGAGAACTGGGAACTTGATAAAAAGTGCCTTTGTCACTGTGTAGGTGGCAGAGAGAGTAGGGACTTAGTGCCTGGGCTTTGAATGTGGTTGGCACCACCCCTGGCATCACGGTTGACAAAGAGCAGGGCCCAAGACTACCAAGGACAATCGGGTGGCCACCTGCACAGAAGGAAGGTTCCAACTGGCAATGGAGACATGACTGCAGTTTTGTGGGCCCCGTGGAGATAAGCGTGAGACCCTTCACCAGATGGGTAGAACCCCAGGCATCAGGAATGCACGGGAGAGGAAAGATGGTCAGGAAGGCAATGGAGGCCAAGCCCTCAACACGGGATTGACCAACAAAGATGAGCAACCTGGAGATGACTGAAAACCAGTGACGGAGGAGACTATGACTCTCCAGGCAGATGGTCACAAATGCCTGTGCCTTCATAGCTGAAGGCCTAACACTGATTGCCATGCTCTGCCAGTGGTCATTGAAGTCATTGTGGCCTTAAACCTCTTCACTTCCGGCTTCTTCCAAGGATCATCAGTGCATCTTCACACTATCGCAAAAAGGGCTGCAAACAGTGCTTTGCATTAGTCACTGATACTCTCTTTACTAGAGCTGGACTGCACATTGATTTAACAACAGACATGGCCCCACTGGGACCGAGGGCATTGGGATTCGCCTCCAACGCTGGATTCCCCAAGTGCAGGGCAATTACACCCATGCGACCATCAAAGAACCCAGCAACCAGCCAGTGAGATACATCAACAGGAAGGGCTTCCACTCCCTCAACATCCAACTGGTCAGTAACCACAACAAGAGCTCCCTCCATGTGTGCACTCACTTTCCTGGCAGCTGATTTCTTCATCCTCTGTCAGTCCAAGCTGCCTCAGATTTTCACCATAACCCCCAAAGTGTCTGGATGGATCCTAGGGGACAAAGGAAAATCCCTTAAAGAAATGGCTACTCACCTCTCTACTGGAGCTCCAGACAAAGGCACAGAGATGATACAAGCAATGCCAGCAGGACAATCATTGAGCAGGCCATTGGGCTTCTGAAGATATGATTCCAGTGCATGGACTGGTCAACTGGTGCCCTCCAGTGCCCTCCTGCAAGGGTTTCGGTCATTGGGATGGCCTGCTGTGCTCTCAGGGCACTGTCGTTCAGAGGAGACATCAAACCAAAGCCCAATCTGCCCTCTCAGGTGAACATAAAAAATCTCATGGTGCCCTGGGGAATATTTATTGCTCAACCAAAATCAATTTTAATCATTAAAATTGATTACAGGTAGAGTGTCTCAAAACCGGCAACTTTGGGACTGAGTTTGTGCCAGATTTCGGATCTCGCAGGTTTTTGGAAATAGGTCTCGAGGAATTTCGCTGTACCTGTAGCGTAATTAGATAAAGATTGACAGTGATCAAGTCTAAGGCAGCCACACTGAAGCTGGATTGTGCTTTGGCAAGGCCACAACTTCAAAACTGTGTTCACTTCGGGTCACTGGAGCACTAGAGAAACACTCAAGATGGAAGTTGTGCAGAGAAATGCAACTCCCTGAACCTTTGAAACAACAGGCACGTGAAGTGGATAACTACTTGGCATGTCACTATGCCAATGAAGCAACTCCCCGAACACACCAATATGTTTTTCACTTGTTTAATGGCACTTAAGATTCTTGCATGGCCCACTCAAAAAAAATGTCCAGTTTTTGGACACTGCTGGTTTTTGGAGAGCTGTATTTGAATTATTGTAAAAATAGCTGAAAAAACTCAGCAGGTCTGACAGTTCTGATGAAGTCATACGGACTCGAAACGTTAACTGTATTCCTCTCCGCAGATGCTGTCAGACCTGCTGAGTTTTTCCAGCTATTTTTCTTTTTCTTTCAGGTTTCCAGCATCCACAGTATTTTGCTTTTATATTATATTTGAATTATTGTACCTGGTCATTGCTATTTGCAGGACCTTGCTGTATACAAATTGGTTGTTGCATTAGCTAAATTACAACAGTGAGTGCACTTCAAAAATGGACGTCATTGGTTATGAAATGTTTTTGGATATCCTGAGGTCAAGAAAGGCACTGTATGGATGCATGTCTTTCAAGACGTTTACACATGGTAGGCATTTTTCTATCAGTAATTTCTATTTCAGGAATCAGGTGCCCCAAAATCTAGCACAATGGGACTTCAATCTGCTGGTCCAAGGCAGTCTGAATCTCTGGGCTCAGAAGCATTTATGTAAAGTGAGCAGAGACCTGTGTCAACAGTGGCACAACTGGGCACCTGCTGGTCAAGTGGAGAAGGAATTTTGCTTTGGAGGCTATCCACAGTGCTACAATGTGACAGAGTTAGACGAAGATACTTTGGTTTTTTCATAAAAGTTGTCCCTTTTTGAATAAGGCCAGTCTCCTGACTACAGTTAATCACTTCACAACCAGCTGCTGTGAAAAGTAATTGACTTTCAAAATGTTCTGCGCCTCATTTTTTTGCCAGAATGCAATCCTGACAAGTTGCATGTGCCAGTTTGATAAAAATGTCCATTACTTTTGGGACAACAAAGGAACTTTGAACATATAGACTCAGCTTTTTGCCGCAATGGGAAGTCTAATCAAGAAACCCCTGAGTTCTGCCTCCAAAAATGGCACTTCCTATTTTCACTGGGATGGGACTGGAGTTGGGCTGGGGCTCACACATGCATGGTTTACAGGGGCAGCTGGGCATGTAAACCATCAGCTGCCTCCACTGAAGTGAGATTTTGGTAGGCCAGGAGTGTGCAGATTAGCCCAGGAAAGAGCTGGCCTGAACTTAGTGGATTTGTTTGGATAGCCTTTGGAGTGGTAAGGTACCCCTTTGAATATTGCCTTGGGACACATTTGGGAGAGGTAAGGCAACCTTTGGGATTGTTAAAAGTAAACATGATTGTGTGTAAAAAGTGCATAAACTTATTGGGACTGTCAAAGCTGCCATCAAACTGTCAAAGTATTGTCAAGGGATACTAGGTGAGTTGGCACGGAGAGGTAAGGATGAAGGATGGTGGGTTGGTGGCATGCATTGGTATGACTTGGCATTAAGTTAGCTTAGGAGCTATAAAGGGCCATGGGGATGTGGGAGAATAGGGGGTATTGAGGACCAGGGGGGGTGAATAGAAAGGCATGGCTTTGCATCGGGGGTATGAGGGATCAAGGAGGTGGGTAGAGGGGCATGACTTGGTATAGTGGGTACGAGGGGCCTTGGGGAGTGGGTAGAGGGCATGGGTTAGCATAGGGGTATGAGAGGCCATGGGGTGGGTGGGCAGCATGAGGTGGCTTAGGTTGGCATGGATGTGGCATAGCAAGTGTGTGGGGGATGAACAATGGAGAGTTGCTTTTTGTTTCATTGTTGTTTTTATTTAATTCAATATATATGTATATTATGTATAATATTACACCACAACCCCATAAATATGAATTCTCCCCCCCACCACCCCCCCACCAAACCAAATGAATGGAAGCCCCTGCCTCCAGGCACCTTAGAAAATGGGCGACTGCCTGAAGGCTCCTGAATAAAACCGGAGGCAGGAGCCTCGCAATTTGATTGGTTTATTAATAATTTAAAAAATCTCCTCAAAAGTACAGCCAGGTCAAGGACAAGAGGGCAGATCAGCAGCTAACATATGGCAGAGAGGGAAAAAAGGATCAAACCAACCAACATAGTACAAGTGAAGGAACATCTCCCCTCCATTTTCTTTTTGAAAGAAATATGCAGAATGTCTAGAGGAACAAGGCCGGTTCTGCATCCCATTTACAGCCACAGATTGGGATACGCTCACAGGGGGAAACCAAAAGGTTTCTAGAACTTTAAGTATTGCCTCTCCTCAAATATAACTAACCCCTTTTGCATATGGCTTTTTAGTTCAACGTAATGCGAAGATGAGTCCAAAAGACAGCATTTTCTCCTCAACTAATTGGTTATAACCTGAATAGCCGAGACTGAGGAAGATCTCATGAGGAATAAGTTTTCTAAGAAAGGGAATTCAAGGGGATCAGGAGGAAGGGGAAAAAATCAGAGAAGAAAATGTGGTCTTAAAAACACATTTCTATATTCTAAGCTGGCAATGTTGGAAGAAACCTTAACGCTAATTCAGGAGAAAGCTTGGTCTAATAACTCACCAACTGGTATGCAAAAGGCTACCAAAACTTTCCACAGACCTCCCAGGCCACTTCAATGGCATGAGTGACATTATAAATTGAGGAATGAGGGGTTGGGTGAGGGTGAGCTAGGTAGGATTGGACAATTACTTCGCTTATGAGGAAAGACTGGAAAAGTAGGGACTGTTTTCCTTGGAGAGGAGAAGGCTGAGAGGAGACATGATAAAAGTTTTCAAAATCACGAGGAGCCTGGGCAGAGTAGATAGGGAGAAACTGTTGCCACTCATAAACGGATCAAGAACCTGAGGGCACCATTTTAAAGTGTTTTGCAGAAGAAGCAAATGCAAGGTGAGAAAAACTTCTTCACACAGCGAGTAGTTAGGTTTTGGAATGCACTGCCTGGAAGTGTGGTGGAGGCAGGTTCAATTGAGGCATTTAAGAGGGCATTGGATGATTATCTAAATAGAAACAATGGGCAGGGTTATGGGGAAAAGGCAAGAGATTGGCACTAAGTTAAAATGCTCAAAGAGTTGGTGCAGACACGATGGGCTGAATGGCCTCCTTCTACACTGTAACAATTCTGTGATTCTGTAATTCAGCAAAATGTTGGATCACAGAAGCAGGCCTTCCACTCAGCCCACCTCCGCACCCTGCAGCCTCCGCAACCATTCCGGGAGAGGAGGGCTCAATTTCTAATCCAGCCCAGCTCCTTGGAATGAAAATCAGAACTGCGGGTGAACATTTTTAAAGGTCAGGGCCATAGTGTCTTTCCATCAGTCCTGCCTCTTTGTTAACACCCTGAGTGAAGGGTGCAGAGGTAAAAAGTGTTCATGGTTGAAGAAACCTATGTCATCTAAACCAAGTCCCTCCACAAAAGTTGGCCTAGATTAACGTTAAAGTTTGCATACTTTCTTTGCTCCAAAAAATATTTTCCATGTTAAAATTGGTTTGGGGTTTTATTTCTACGCTATTCTGAAATTGTGGTTTTAAGTTTTGTATGTTGAGGAAAGTGGGGTAGCTTGTCAGAAACATCAGGATTAGGGCCAGCGATTTTCTGAGCTGTATTCACTCCACCAAATGCACAGCAGCATATTTGGAGCAGTTGTAAAGAAATTCCTGATCTAGCCTATCAAAGTGATGGATGGATAATATTTGTAGATCCAGAGGAGGAGTTTAAACTCATGCTGGACACGTGAGCACCTAGCACCAAAACGACTTGATAGCAGGACCACAGGAAATTATCCATTCTATCAATGAGTGATGAAGGCTTAACTATGCTATGTCATTGTTACAGCAAATTTCCATAGATCAAAAGCTGATTTTCAATGTTCCGAAGAAGAGTCACATTGGACTCAAAATGTTGACTCCGTTTCTCTCTCCACAAGTGCTGCCAGACCTGCTGAGTTTTTTCAGCATTTTCTGTTTTTATTTCAGTTTTCCGGCATCTGCAGTGTTTTGCTTTTATGGTCTTCAATGTGCTAACTCACTTACATTGGTTCCTGGTCCCTGAGCACCTCAAATCAAAAATTCACATAGGGCAAGATTTTACGCGTTGGCGAGCGGGGACAGGACCTGCTTGCCGACACGTAAAATGATGCGTGGTGACGTCAGGCAGAACTCCCAACGTCACTGCACCCCATTTAAATTTTCAGGTAGGCGGGGGTGCAGCAAAATCAGCTGCCATTGAGGCCATTGACAGAGTCAATTAAGTAATTAAAGGACCTGCCGTCCAACCGTAAGGTTGGCGGGCAGGCCAGTAGCCCCAGCGCGAATTAGAAAAAGCATGAAACCTCATCCACGGGCGGGATGAGGTTTCATGTAGGTTTAAAAAAATTTTAATAAAGTTTTTGTCAAAATTATGGACATGTCCCAACTCATGTGACAGTGTCACATGAGGGGACATGTTAGGGAAATTTTATCTTTCTATTTTTAGCTTTTTGACATTTAGAGCCGATCTCCCTGAGGCTGCACTTAGCCACAGGGAGATGAGTGTGCTCTTTCATGCGCATGTGCAAAAGATCGCATTCTCGATTTTGGGATTCTCCGCCTGCCCGCACAGGGAGCACATAGCACTTCTGTGCGGACGTCATGCTGGGTGGGCCTTAATTGGCCCATCCATGTAAAATTGCACCATGCTCCCAATCGGGGGTGCCAATCGGAAATGCGCCTGTGCGCTTCCGCCCTTCAACTTCGCCCCTGATGGGGGGAAAATCCTGCCCATAGTTGTGTTTAAATTTCTACATGGCCTTGCTCCCTCCTTAACTCTGTAAACTCCTCCACGCCTACAAGCCTCTGACATCCTTGCATTTGTAAAATTCTAGTCTCTTTGGTATCCCTGGCTTCCTTTGCCCCGCCACAAGCAGCCATGCCTTCAGTTAACAAGCTCTGGAATACCCTCCTTAAACTTCTCCACTTCTATCTCCTTCAAGACATTTCTTAATACCTACCTCTTCGACCAAGCTTTAGCTCATCTGTAAAAATATCTCTCTTTTTTGGATCGATTTTAAGCTTTCTCGCTGACTACATTCCTGTGTGGTGCCGATTTTGTGAGCTTTGTTACTTTGCATATCCTTAATAGTGAAATGTAACATTAATGAAAAAAAAATTACAATTCTGCTTGTGGCTGATATATGGCCAAACAGCCCTCATTATGTTTAGGGTTCCAGGGGACTTGCAGTTTCTACTTCAACATTACCCGGTGAGTATCATGTCAGATGATGTTATGATCTAAAACCTATTTCTCTCACAGGATATCACATATCTATGACACCTTTGGGGCTGATGAATTATGATTCTCTCACAATAGCAATGCATCATCAGCACAAAATATTCCATCTGTTATTCTTTCATAATGGAGAAATGGGGAAAAATATGGATCTGGTTAATGTGAAGCTATTCCTCTAACAGTTTTTTTAGCTATGCATCGTGAAGGATACAGTTTAATAAAAATAGGATTGTTTCTCGAGTACTTTAGGAATAAGGATAGGTGAAATGGTTTTATGAAATGAATGGCATAAGTGACATATGACCACCCCCTCACAGACAGGCCAATAGAATTCTTACTGCAAACATTATCATGTTCCATCTTTTCAATTATAGAAAAATACAGCTTTTTCCTTTTTGACTGACAAGAAACACTCAAACAAATCTTTGAGTGAGATATTAAATAAGGCCTACAGCTTGACTGGCATGAATTAAACAAAGAATGGTCTTGCTATATAGCTGTCATTTTTTTTTTGTCTAACCCCCCCAGGGATGAAGGATTCATCTTTGTCAGATGAAAGGATCATAGACAGTTATAATCTCTTCAACAATAAGCACTGAAAATGATGGCAGCAGCGACATCAGTGGTCAATACCCATTACTGAATGGAAGGAACAGAAATACTGAATCCACTCTAGATGATTGTGTTATATTTCAGGCACAAAACGAGAGATTTTCCACCATAATTAGGATTCTGGGCTGTATTTTGTAACTTCTGAAGATTAAGCCATATAAATCTCAACTATCAAATATGTAAGACTTGAGTACAGACCCTTTATTCCTTTTCTTTGAATAATAATTACATTTAAAAAGAATCTATACCTTATTAAAATTGTGCAATGTTATATGCTGGCAAGCCAGTACAATTTGTAGATCTTAGCTACATATTGAGATCATTCAGTAAATGCATCATTTCTTTTTACAAGCTGGCTTATTTGCTATCATCTGTCACCATCTTCTTTAACTTTTTAGACATTCTGCCAGGAAGTTGGGATAGTCCAAAATGGCAAGTTCTCCATGGTAGCTCAATATTTTCCCTTAATTAGCCAATTAATTGATCAGTGTTTGTTTCCCCAGCCCCAACATTCCACCTACAGAATTTTCGGAGTAGATGCTAGATATTGAAATATCAATCTAAACCAAGCCTCCAAATTGGAATACATTTCTTCACTGGAAGTAACATGGAACAGATATACACTTCTGAGGAAAGGTTCTGAAAACTTCTACCTGAGGTCCTCAACCTAATTTTGAGAATACTTATCTAACCTCACAAGGTATGCTATTCATCCTTAATAAAACAGAAAGAGCATGAAATTTATTGCCTACCACTGTTTTTTGGGGATGCAAGGTGCTGCTGGCCACTTCCTGTATGGCTCACAAGGTGTTCCATCAGGAAATGTATGTCCCCAGCATGCGCTGGAAGGCTGTGAATGTATTCACTCCTGGCCTCACACAGCCCAGCCAGTTGATATGATGCTTGGGTAACAAATTTGGACTGTGCAGATTTAGACAATAAATTTGTCAATCACTCATCAAGCACCAAGCATTAAGCTGCAAGAGAGGCCCATTACTAGTTTTCCTTAAAGGGCTAGGCACCCATATTGTTGATAAAGTAATTTTTAAGAACTTCTGCTATAGCACGGTGTCTGCAAGTATTCTGGAATATTTCTGGAAGTGTTGGAGTGAAATCAGGAACATACTGTCATCCTCAGTGTCGCAGCCAGCCCTATGATGCTAAGAACCATCTCTTCCGTCGGGTTCAGAAAATCCAGGCGTCCTCATCTCCCAGCAGTTTTGCCCTGCTCTATTCTCTTGTCTGCTGTCTTGTCATGGAAGAAAGTGGGATGATTGTCAGTGAGTGTGGAGCATTGCGTTTGGGTGACATGCATACTATAACTAAATAACTGGAGGCGTATGGAAACAGCGAGTGGTGGGTCTGAGGCTTGCAGCATTGGCAGGTGTGTGAGGGTGAGGTGGATGTGAGATGTGAGTCCTGAGTACCTGTGAGTGCTGCTGAGTGAATGATGCAGGGGGTGATGGTGCATTGAGCAGCGTGAGAGGTTGGTGAGGTGGCGGATAGGTGATGTCATGTAAAAATGCATGCGCTTACCTTTACTACTCACGTAGGGTCATTAGGCTTCTTGTGAAACTACGAGCAGGTCCTTAGGTCCAGAGTTTACTTCCCTTGCCATCTATTCCCCCTTCCTTCTGAGGGAGACAGGGTCCTGGACCCCTGAGGAAACATGGTGTCCCTCCATACTGCCCACCGCCACTAATAATGGCTCCCATGCTGCACCTATCACCCTGGAACCCTCTCTCTGCTCTGGTGTTTCATTTTCCATCTTTTAAATTTCAGCAAAATTTTTCTGTGCAGCTTCTCTTTAAGAGGGACAGTTTAGTTTTAAGAAGAACAGGCTGGCTGTACCAAGTGACCTCAGTGCAATACTGTTTGGCAGCATGTTGAGTGCAGAGACAGCTAGCAGCGTGAAGAGGATGTAAGCAATCAGGAATTGGCTAGGCCCTTTACTACTATCAGGTAAATAAGGAAGGAACACTATATTTGCATACTGCCCACTGTCAACAGAACTGGCATGGGTAAGTGCAAATCATGATCCTGTGCCCATAAAACAGCGCAGAAAAGTTTTTCATCCAAAATGCTTGAAACACACAAAGGCCGAGATGGATCATACATTTGGTGGAAATGGCAGAAAATAACCTGTTAAATGTGGAGGTTGGTGGGATGGAAGGTGAGGACAAGGGGAACCTAACGTGGCTCTGGGAGGGAGGGAGGGGTAGGGATGAGAGCAGAGGTGCATGAAATGTGGTGGACACAGTTGATGGCCCTGTCAATCATGGTGGCGGTGAGGTGGGGGGGGCGGTGGAGTTGGTGGGGAGGAGTATCCTCAGTTGAGGAAAAAAGACTCCTCATACTTACATGTTTAAAGTTCAAAAGATATTTATAAGGCCCTTCAACAGCTAACTGCTCTTTCTACTTTGCCACAAGAGCGATTGAGTGCATCTATGACAAATATTGACAGAGAGGAAGACTTAAGCTCAAGTGAAAATCCATAGGCTTAATTTAAATAAGTTTCAAAATACCATTTAGTACAAATTTTTTTTAAAAATACACCCATTGTACTAAATACTGAAAACCATCAAAAGAGGCTCAAAGTTTGGCCTGCCAGTACCATCAAATTCCCTGACTGAGTAGCGGAAGCAAAATTATTTCAAGAAGAATTTGATGCATGGAAGGACATTAGGATCTCTCTGGATAGATGAATCAAGGTGAGTCATAGAGTTTCCTCATTGATAATCATCCTATGACCTTGTAAACATATTTTTATGTGCATGAAAACTCAATGTAAAGAGTAAAATAATAGGAATTATTCACACAGACTTTGCAAAATGAAGGCTAAAATGTGTAATTATCAGATGCGGGAGCATCTTCATTAGACTAAAAAGAATTGTTTCTGTACAGTTTGGTCACGGTGACAATTTGGCATCCAATACACAAATTGAATATTTTACTTCCACAACATAACAAGATAAACAACACACAACCGCTTTCCACAATGCAAAACCAAGCCATCATTTCACCACCTCTATATTCTCTATATTTCAGAATCACAGAATCACAGAATCACACAGTGCAGAAAAAGCCTTTCGGCCCATCGAGTCTGCACCGACATGTGAGAAACACCTGACCTACCTACCTAATCCCATTTACCAGCACTTGGCCCATAGCCTTGAATGTTATGACGTGCCGTGCTCATCCAGGTACTTTTTAAAGGATGTGAGGCAACCCGCCTCCACCACCCTCCCCGGCAGCGCATTCCAGACCGTCACCACCCTCTGGATAAAAAAGTTTTTCCTTACATCCCCCCTAAACCTCCTGCCCCTCACCTTGAACTTATGTCCCCTCGTGACTGACCCTTCAACTAAGGGGAACAGCTGCTCCATATCCACCCTGTCTATGCCCCATATAATCTTGTACACCTCGATCAAGTCGCCCCTCAGTCTTCTCTGCTCTAACGAAAACAACCCAAGTCTATCTAACCTCTCTTCATAACTTAAATGTTTCCTCATAGGCAACATCCTGGTGAACCTCCTCTGCATCCCCTCCAGTGCAATCACATCCTTCCTATAATGTGGCAACCAGAACTGCACACAGTACTCCAGCTGTGGCCTCACTAAGGTTCTATATAACTCCAACATGATCTCCCTATTTTTGCAATCTATGCCTCGATTGATAAAGGCAAGTGTCCCATATGCCTTTTTCACCACCCCACTAACATGCCCCTCCACCTTCAGTGATCTATGGATACACATGCCAAGGTCCCTTTGTTCCTCAGAACTTCCCAGTGTCATGCCATTCATTGAATACTTCCCTGTCAAATTACTCCTTCCAAAGTGTATCACCTCACACTTTTCACGGTTAAATTCTGTCTGCCACTTATCTGCCCATTTGACCATCCCGTCTATATTTTCCTGTAGCCCAAGACACTCAACCTCACTGTTAACCATCCGGACAATCTTTGTGTCATCCGCAAACTTACTAATCCTATCCCCCACATAGTCATCCATGTCGTTTATATAAATGACGAATAATAGAGGACCCAGCACAGATCCCTGTGGTACGCCACTGGACACTGGCTTCCAGTCACTAAAGCATCCTTCTGTCATCACCCTCTGCCTCCTACAACTAAGCCAAATTTGAATCCACCTTATCAAATATTTGCGGAACAATTACATTTTCAATAGTTAATAGGTTGCACCAGAGATTGAAGTAAATTGGGAATAAAACAGTTAATTTGATACCTTAATCAAGAAGAAAAAAGATTCCTACCTGATGGGTGAAAGATCACTTGGTTACCAGGATGAGGGCCTGCATCAACTGATAGCATTACTGCTACCTTCCGCACATCCCAAAGTTTTAGTATTCCATATGAGTCACAGGAAACAACCGTATCACCCTGTCAAGCAAACATGAGGAAGATTTTTGTAATAGGTGAAGCTTCAGATTTATGTGCCACATTTTGGACTGACCTTAAAAAGGCATATTCCACAGGATAGAAACACAACTTTCATGTTATCCCAATACCCTGAGGCTGAGTAGACCTAAATTTGACTCAGATTGTTGCACAAAACAGGCAAGAGCAAATGGGCAGATATGTAAATTGGGCTTCTAATTTTACATTGCCTGTTTTGCATGAACGTGGAAGTTGAATTACATCTTCAGACAATAATTAAATAGAATTACATAGAGTCGACAGCAAAGGAACAGGCCCTTCAGCCCAACTGATCTGTGGCAGTGTTTATGCTCCACACCAGTGTCTACCCACCCCTCTTCACCTAACCCTAACTGCACTGTTGTAGTCCTTTCTTCCTCACATACTTATCTAACTTCCCATTGTCATCTATACTATTCACCTCAGCTATGCCACGTAGCAGTAAGTCCCACATTCTAACAAGTCTCTGGGTAAAGAAGTTTCTCCTGAAATCCTCCTTGGATTTATTAGTGACTATCTTATATTTATGATCCTTAATTTTAGACTCCCCAGCAGATGAAAACATCTTGTCTATGTCTACTGGATCAATTCCTTTATCGTTTTAAAGGCTTCTATTGGGTAAGCCTTCTCTTTACCAGAGAAAATATTCATCCAAGTGGCAAATTATTTTTGTGCAATTAATTTAATTTGTCAATGTATTTTGGAAACTGGAATACTTTTTCCTGTTAATTATAACATGAGTTTTATTATAGTCATTTCTCTCTAAATTACCTGCTAAAAGTTACTCAAACCTAGTTACTCAAGCTCTGAAGAGCATTCCATGCATTTCCAAAGGTACAATTTCATTGCTGACTGCATTTGCTGAGTGACTGTAACATATCATTGAATCTTAGGAACTTATGTGCTATGGGCTTGTGCCAACTGTCTTCTTGGTTCAGAGCAACCATTCATCAAAAAGAGGAAATGTTGATCTTAATCTGTGCTATTCTGCTACCCTGCACCTTATTGTTTTGTAAATAAGCAGTGGCTGACTTTCCTGTCCCACTTTCAGGTGCAAGACCTTGCCAAAGGTTGAGCATGCACCAAGGTTGGGACAGGCCATGTAAGTTACTTGGTCCACCAAATCCAAATGCACTGAGGCCTGCGCAGGACCTGTGCACTCCAGGTGATCTGTGCCTGTCCAGATGGGAGAGGGTGCCCAGAGAAATTGTCCCCATATCTTGCTAATTGAATCTTAGAGGGACCAAAGCTGGAAAATTTAAATTAGTTTCTGTGAATTCCTACTCTTGTTAAAGTTTCCATTGTCCTTTTGCGCTGATGGGCAGAGTCAAATACATTGGGCGGAATTTTCACTTCCGGGACTAAGTCCCATGGCGGGGGTGAGACCAGGGAAGGGGACGGGGAGAGTTTCCTGCCACAGAAGCCGCAGGGATTTCGCGGGGTATTGTGTGACTCCATCATCATTAATTATGCAGACGGGGGTTTCCCCACATTTTGTGCGGTAGGGTGGGCTGGATGGTGCACTCCCCACCATCATATCTAAGTAGCATTTTTAAATGGCACCCAGACAGCAACCTGGACAATGCTGATTGAGTAGATGGCTAGAAGAGGACAGGGAGCTTCAGTGCCCAAATTCAGCGACGCCTCCCTAGGCATCCTGCTTGACCAAATGGAGGTCAGGAGGGAAATACTCTATCCAGAGGATGGGAGGAGGAGGCCATGCAGGGACATGAAACCTGCTTGGGAACAAGTCACCAGGGCAGTCAGTACTCAGGGCCTCCAGCAGAGAACTGCCCTGCAACTCCAAAAAAGAACGAATGACCTCATGGCGTTGCCAGGGTAAGTGAACATTCAACTGCTCACACTCAATCTATGGTACAGGGAACATGGGCCTCAGTGGCAACGTGATAAGGTGATGCCTCATAGACTCAATGCAGACCATCTACTCTGCAGGTGGAGATGCCACTGTGGGTGCCTCACCCTTCCACACAGAGAGCTCACATGCTGTCTGGAAGGTGGGGTGGGGGGCGGGGGAAGGGGTTCAGGTGTTGAGGGCACCAGAAAGCACTGCTAATGACATGCCTCTTTGAGCCTTATCCTTATATCTGCATGGGCTCACCGGTCTGGAGGGTGCTGGCCCAGAAGCTTTCTGGGCAACCTGCAGTGCATCGATCACATGCTGCACAATCCAGTGGGTTATTTGTAAGACTGGAAACATGGGAATGATACATGAAACCTAATTGCTCTTAACCCCATCTTCTCACTTTTCACAAGGGAAGTTAAGCCATAATAGAAGCGAGAGAGAGAAGAGGGAAGGGGGCCAGCTGCACTTAAAACAACGGACTGACTTCGAGGAGCGGGCATCCCAGCTGGCAGGGGTCATCGGAGATGGAGAGATTGGCTTGCAGCTGCCATCCAGTAAGGATCCATGCATGTTATAGAAACCAAGGGTGAAGGGTGCCTCCATGTTGGAGGCATCTTATGCAGTCACTCGTACTCTCCTCTCTACTTACAGGTACCACCAGGAAGAGGGCAAGGCCCTAAAGTGAGGAAGTCTTGCCCAGCATGCAGACAAGCCTGGAGAAAGCAAGGATATCACCGATGAAGAAAGTGCACC